>NC_061120.1:60492526-60612205 GCF_002878395.1 Capsicum annuum
CAATGGTTTTCTTATATATTGCAACGATTTTGAAACTGTTTCCATATGGTAAATTCTATTAGTGATACATATATAAAATGATACACAAACTACAAGTACTTCTCCAAAACTAGCATAATAGTACACAATTACGGTAAATAAACTCAATTTAAAGATAGAGTAAGACTAGCCTACCTGAATGTCAGAGCTAAAACCTCTCTAAGAAGCCTCTAAATAGTGCCCTACTAGAATTCGAGCTTGAATAACTTGATGTAGATAATTGATTTTTTTTTAGAATAAAACAATGAGTAAAGAATCTAGTACCTCCCTAAACTATAACCAAATTTGTTATGACATACTCTAACCTCACAAGGGTCCTATTATCCCACAAAACTCAATATTAGGATATTTTTATCACCTTTTTAGCTGATGTGGCCCCTTTTATAACTGACGTGGAAACCATTTTTATGTAATAAAAGTGTCAAATTAGAACAAAAGAGTGACAAAAGTAGGTTAAAATTGAGTTCGGGAAAGGGGGAGGGAGTAATAGGACCTATGTGAAGTTGGAATGTGCAGTAGCAATATTTGTCATACTTTGAGGGGCTACTAGATGCTTATCTCTAAAATATTTAGACTTTAAAATATATTTTTTGACCAAATTATCTCAAAGATGATTAAGATAATGGATGAATATAAATATATATACACATATACATACCACACATACGAATCTAGAATTAGGCTAATATGTGGCATAAAACATATTATCATAAATATCAGATAAACTACTAGTGTTAATATATCTAATATATATCCGTAATATATTAGTTATCCCTAGGTAATATTAAAATGCGTCATGTTGGATGTTTCGGGTCATGGGTCGCCCATGTGAACCGACCTAACCCGTTTTATCATTTATCTGAAAAAAATTAAAGACTAAATTTGAATTTTGGGGGGAATAGTTACAAAAGAAAAACTATTCAAAACCCCTTATATTCATTGAATTTTCTTCTTGAGCAATGGGTGTGAAAAAAAAAGTAACACAAAGAAAAAGACTGCTTTAACAAAACACAAAATTGTAAGCATTTAGTTTGTGGATTTACATACTGTTTCCAAGAGAAACAAAATTGACTTGAAGCGATTCTTTTGGTGGCAAAATAATCTTCTTCCACTGCAAAATATCAAGGTAAAAACTAATTTTGAGCCGTGTTTTTCTTTCAATGGCTTTAGAGCCAGAATTATTGCTCTATTTTTGCACTTAATATCTCGATTTTAAGTGTAGAAATAGAAAATTAAATTTGTACACACCTACAAGAAAAATTATTGACCAGATAAAAATCGTAAAATCCAGTAGGACACATCACTAAAATCTGGTTGGACGCACCGCTATTCTGGTCGGGTGCACCACTACTCCGGTCGGACGCACCACTACTCAAGTCGACGCACCGCTTATTCAGTCAGACGCATCAATTTTTTTATGATCCGACCTTTCACTTTATTTATTGTTGTGATTGTTGTTGTTGTTTCAAATGTTGTTAAGCACCTTGTAATATTTAAGAACTAAAAAAAAGGATGATATATGCAGCGTTCTTCAAAAGAAGAAGAAGAAGAACATGCTTTCTTTTTCTTTTCTTTTAACAAGCATAGTAAAAATTTTTTTTTGTTGATTTTAAGGAAAGAGTTTATATAAAAAAGGAAAGAAAGGGAAGAGTATCCTTTAACCTTGATTTTGGGAAAAATAAATAATTATACGTATTGTACAGAGCACTGCACGTGCACATTTTTTTTTTTTTTTTAAATGGCCCTTTCTTTAATTCTTTTGATTGTTTTATGATACTTATATGCAGTACATGTACAAATTGTAGTGCATATACATAAAAGGGTATATACTGTTGCACTATAATTGATTTAATAAAAAAATATGGAGAATCATGTAGCGTAAAATATTATGCCTTTAATTTTTTTTAGACTTGATATAATTCTTGTCTGAAATGGTTCCTAATTTTTCACAAACAGATTTTAACTTCTACAATAAATTGTGGCATAAGTTGTCGTATTGAATGACATAATCATTCTTATTGTTTCTGGGTTCCTATTTAAAAAATGGCTTAACCGGGTCAAACTCGAATCACTCCAAGTGGGAGTTCAGGATGTCGAGGAAAGAACCAAAGTGGAAGAATACGTCGTCGAAGGAAATATTTTTGAGGTCGTGAGATCATACAAAATAGTGTCCCTAGAGCGACATAAAATCTGTTGCGGAATGAATGGGCTATGTGAAGGGAAAGAGAGAAGAAATTAAAATTTTTTAAGTCTTTTAATATGACCCCTAACATTACTGTTGCTAGTTTTACACATCTGTTTGAAATGAAACGTATAGAATAGAAAAATTATGTAGAAATCTCAAATTGGGAAGCATTAGAAATTTTAGTAAATTCTCTCCATAAATCATAGGGTGAGAGATTAATTGATGTTTACCATGAGATTTGTCCTAGCGAGCCTTTTTGGGTGTATATAAGTCGTCTCGAATATTTGTGAGATGACTTTTATCTTTAGATTGACTTGTAACATGTAGTTATTTCTTAACTTTACATTATATATAAATTAAGTTGCTTATCTCTTTTTTTTATGAATTTCATTCATTTATTTGAGTTTTTGATGACTTAATTTAAAGCTATCATCCTAATACATACTAAGAAATTAATTTTAAATGTTTGTCAAGTGTTTAGTTAGTATATGATGATTGGATTCTTAAGTGTCCTTTCAATTTTACACTAAACATGAAACCTTTATGTGAAATTATTTGCTTAAGTGTGTAATTTCATGCATAATTGATAAAATACTTGTGTGATTGTCTCTTAATAACAGACATGGCATCAAAAAGCATAATTGCTGACTTGAACAAAGGAGAAAAACTAAATAGAGACAACTACGACATTTGGAGTCGTAAAATAGGATATGTACTGAAAAACCAAAATGTTCTTGAAGGTATTAACCATGTCTTATGTCTACCAGAAGAGGAAAATATTGCACAACACAGAAGAGACCTTGAAGCTTATAAGGCTTGGAAAAAGGCTGATTTCATTGCATGTGGAATCATTGTAAGTTCTATGGTTGATGACCTCATAGATGAGTGTGGGGAATTTCCTACTGCTAGTGCCATCTGGGAGCACTTATGAGGAATATATGGGGATACTTCTGTCACCCGCCTTAAACAACTGATTATCAAGTTTGACACTTATAAGAAGCGTCATGATCAGAACATCAAACAACACCTTAGGGTGATGTAAAATATGATAGCTCAACTCAAAAGTGTTGGTCACGTTCTTTCGGATAAGCAGTAGGTTTAAGCAGTGATCCAATCACTTCACAATAATTGGGAACACATAAATCTGAACTTAGCCCACAATCACAACATCAAAACTTTTTTTGATGTTCTCATCATGTTGAACTTGAAGATGAGCGGCTTGGTGCTGCTAAAGCTGCTTCTAATGCCTTTATGGCAGAATCAAGTGGTAAGAAGTATTAAGGATTCAAGCATAATAAGAAGTAGAAAATGAATGGGAAGGGTAAAGAGTCCGAAGAAGGACCTTTTAAAAAAAGAACAAGCCAAATTCTAAGAAGGGAAAAAGGTTTTTCAAGAAAAAGGACAAGAGCAAGATGAAGTGCTACAATTTCTAAGTTCTGGGGCATTTTGCTCATGAATGCCCTGATGAGAAAAAGGTAGCATAGATAAATTCATCTCTAAGTGATACATATGTTTCTAGCATGCTTTATTAACTGAATCATAACCTATGTGGATTGTAGACCCAGTAGCTACTGACCATTTGAGTCGAGATCGAGAAGCGTTTGTGAAGTTACATCGAGTTTCACCTGGATCAAGGTAGATCTCTATAGGAAATAATACAAGAATTGAAGTCAAAGGGATTGACACATGCAAAGCAGATTTGCGTGAAGGCCGATCGTTAATGTTGCATAACATCCTATATGCTCCATAAATTTGACGAAACTTAGTGTCTGTATCTTTTATTTTCAAAGTTGGTTTTCATTTGTTTTTTTAGTTGTAATTGTGTAAGAATTACTCTAGATAATGTTTTTTATGATTTTGGACATATTTATGATTGCTTTATTGTTCTAGATTGTAATCCTTCAAATTATGACTATTATGTTGACCATTGTGTAATGTCATGTTATTCAAGTACTAATGAAGTTGATATACTTACATGACATGCTAGATTGGGTCACATAGGGCAAGAATGAATGAATAGATTGGTAAAGGAAGGACATCTAGGTTCTTTCTCCAAAATTTTAATGCCAACTTATCAAAATTATCTTGCCAGAAAGATTACATGTAAACCATATGGGAAGGCTAAAATAACCGAATTCCCATTGCAATTAATCTATTCTGATATCTGTGGGCCAATGAATGTGAGAGCAACGACTGGTGCTTCATATTTCATTACATATATTAATGATTTGATACGCATTGGTCATATCTATTTGATATCTAATATATCTAAAGAACTTGAATGCTTCAAAAGATATATGAATGAAGTTGAGAAACAATTAGACAAAAGTATAAAGACATTAAGAACCAATAGAGGTCGTAAATATTTGTCAAAATAGTTTGAAGAACTTTGTATTGAAAAAGGCTTCATTAGAAAATTAACTACTCCCTATACAACTCAAAAAAATGGTATAGCTAAAATAAGGAATAGAACATTGTTGGATATGACAAGGTCCATGATGGAGCAGTCATGTTGGGTGTATTTATGAATTCTAGTATCACTATTCTAGCCTTATTTTAAGGGTAATTCGTGTGCTATATTGGTAGATAATGAGATGAATATGCATATAAGTGTTAAAGCATGTGTTAATGATGTTCAAAGTGAATTCCAAACAAGTTTGTAGTTAGAAGAGTCATTTAGAGTTCACTAGTGGAAACTAGCATTACTAGCTTGAGCAAGGTCCTTGTCTAGTTGATTTCGTCGAATTCTATTGTGTTTAATGTGTTCCAAATGGTTTTAATGTGTAATTATGAGTGGAATAACTTGTTGGTAATGTTCAATGTTCAATTTGATTTAGTGTAAAGTTGGAACAATGAGTTGAAGATTAACTTGAACTAGCCTATGCTTAGCTCTTGTTTTGATTCATCGACATGAATGTAGTGTTGTTTGAAATTGATAATTCCTGTGGTATGATTTTTTAGGAAGCTTTGTAAGATGAATATGATGATATTTTTATATAAAAAAAGCTGGAAATCTATGGGTAAGATACCACAAAACAAGGGACTAAGATGGGAGACTAAACACTTAGCCAAAATTCGAGAAGCAAATTCCAGACAGCCAAGGCGATTTGGAGGCGACGCCCTAGCCATTGTGGGGATATACATGAGGCTGTCCTTTCTGTAGTGGGGATATAGGTGAGTCAATGCTTTGGATAGATCGGGGCTCTACTTCGGGCGGTGCCCTTTCCACTCCCGGTCTCAATTATTGAACGTTTCCAACTCCTACACGGGTTTGGCTTACCATAGGGTTATATATACATGTTGTATCACGTTTTTACATATCTTTGAACATATTTTGGAGATCAAGGGGCTGATACAACTTCATATTTAGGTTTTTATTATCTCAATTTAGTTCATACGTACTCTTAGTCATTAATTACCACCTTATGATTACAATTATGACTATACGTGGCGAAACGCTCATTTTCAAGGTTAAATCCAAAGACATGAGTACTATTTTTTTGAATTAAGTTTGTTTAACTTTTCTTATTATTATTGGTTGTGTGTTCATCTTTGATTTATCTATTTTAAGAATTAGCTGCCCTTAGAATACATCAATTGTCTGTCTTTTGATCTCAGGGAGAGAGAATAGGGGATAGAACATGGAGATGAATAAAGTATGGTTTGTATTTTTTTTTGAAATAAGGAATTCAAATTAGTGTCTAGGACAGGGATATACTTAGATGCCTTACTTGATTCACACATAGGATGATAGCTTAAAGAACTTAAGTGGGCTATTATATCTCCGCTCAATGATATAGTTGTAAGGTTTCACTTAGGTAAAGAATTAGAGGTCGGTAGACCATAATAATGCAATTAACCCTACTAATATACAACCAAAATAAGAAAGTTAGCGAATGAAGTTCAATAACATAGTATGATTGTTCAAAGTTCTTTAACCCTGGGTTTATACTTTTGATTTCTTCAAGATCTTTACTTTACACATTGTTTACTTTACTTGCTATGTTACAAACTCTTTTTGGTTACTTTTTATCGAATTAACCTCAACTATGACCTAGAATTGAATTGTTGCTCAACCAACTCCCTGTGGAATCGATACTTGGCTTTCATTAGGCCACTTTACTACTTGATAAGACTACGTACATTTGCGTGTACTCTTGGACGCTGTCAAGTTTTTAGCACCATTGCCGGGGACTTGAAATTTGGCAACTGTTTATTTTAGTTTTACATTTAGATTTATTTTGTGTTTTGACACTTTGTCTTGGTTCTATTTTTGCTGGAAATAGGTTACAAAATCTAGCAAGAGATCAGGACTTGGTTGAACCAAGCGCCGAACCTGAGCAACTTTTCCATCAACGCAGGAGAAAAGCAAACCTTCTTCCCCCACTTTTGCAAATCCAAGAAAACCAATAGAATCCTTCCATCATGGCTGATGAACTAGCATCCCATAGGATAGTAAAAAAGTGGCAATCCTACTTCCAACCAATTTGACCTCCCCATTTAAGAAGCCGACAACTGGAGGCAATTTCAAACTTTAGCAGAATATGGTACAACATCTAATCAGTAGTGAACAGTTCATCGGGTTTTCACATGAAGAACCACAGGTCTGCTTAGTGATATATTCATCCCGACGGGGATAAATCATGATTATAAGAGGATTATGCTTTTTCCCTTTTCTCTATTGGGGAAAGTAAAAAAGTAGTTGGCTGCGAAAACGGTAAATTCAATCACTTCATGGGATGATTTGGCTAGAAAATTTCTTATTCGGTTCTTCACGTCTGGTAAGACTATGAGACTTTGCAGTGAGATAGTATGCTTTAAATAGAAGCCATACGAGAATCTCTATCATGATTTGGAGAAGTTCAAGGCTCTTCTTAGGGACTATCTACACTATTAACAGTCCAATAAGGTACTTACTCATTCTTTTGTAGGAGCACTTGATCACAATACAAATATTTTGCTAGATTCAGCCGCAGGTGGTCAAGCGTTGGAATTAACTTATTATGAGCTATACACATTATTGAACCGCATAGCACAAGGAAATCCCAAGTAGAATTCAGATGCTAGACATTCCACGAAAAGAATTGCAGGTGTACTAGAGGTAGACAAGTTTACTGCCTTATCAGCTCAGGTTGTAACATTGCAAAATATGATAAACACTCAGTTCAGCAACCTAAAATTGGGAGCTCTACAACCTAGAATAGCAGTCAATGCAGTTCAGCAAACTAGTGATTGGTGCGAGATCTGCAAAAATAGTGGCCATTCAGCGGCCATGTGTGCTTTAAATCTAGAATCAATAATGTATGTGGGCAATGCTCAATGGCAAAGTTATGGTAATTCCTACAACATGAAGTGGAAGACATAGTCGTGGAACACACAACAACAAATTCAGCAACCACAGGCACAAGGGAATCAATCAACTAGAAACATGGAAGAGATGTTGAAACAACTTCTATCTAATCAAACATAGCTGGCTGCGGACATGAAAAATTTCCTAGCTTCCTAGAGAATCTTAGAGTTACAATTGGGACAGTTACAACAAGTATTAAATACTAGGCTATAAGGTGGGTTTCTCAGAGATACAAAAAATCCAAAATAGGTTATGGCGATTACCTTGAGGAGTGATAAAGAGCTTCAGAGAAAACCTCCAAAGGTAACTAAGGAGGTAGATGCTGAGGTGGTAATTCCACAGGTTTTTGAAAAAGTTGCTGAAAAAATTAAGGAGGTCCAAATAATTAAACTAAAGTTGTTGAACTAAAAATGAAGAAGACACTGCCACTACCCTTTCCTCAGAGGCAGATTAAAGTGAAGGAGGATGCAACGTTTAAGAATTTCTTCGATACATTCATAGGGCTTTACATTAACTTACCTTTGTTAGATATTTTGTAGGGAATGCTCAAGTATGCAAAGTACTTGAGGGATGTGGTTGCTAATAAGGTAAAATTATAGGATGCAGGGGCAATAACACTCACTGACGAGTGTAGCGTTGTAATGACACATAAAATCCCTAAGAAATTAAGAGATCTAGGGAATTCTACTCTTCCAATCCAAATTAGGAGTAGAGTGGACCACGCGCTAAGTGACTTATGGGCGAGCACAAATTTGATTCCCCTATCTTTGTTTGACATATTATGGTTGGGAAAGCCTAAATCAACCACAGTGGTTTTACAGCTATCAGACAGATCAATGGTATATCTGGAAGGAATAATAGAGAAAGTTCTAATAAAGGTTAGTAAATTCATTATTCTTGTTGACTTTATTGTCCTTGATTTTGAGGCAAATGAACAGGTACCAATCATCTTAGGGAGTCCATTCTTATCAACTGGAGGATCATTGATTGATGTTAGAGAATCCACGCTCAAAATAAGGGTAAATGATAAAGATGTGGTATTTGATGTTTAGAAAGCACCTGAAATAAGCCCCACTATAAAGATTTATGTATGATCAATGTTATTGAAGAGGACAAGTGTGGGGTGGTTCGTCCGCCAAAGACCTCTTTACACTACATTATTGAGCAGCCTAAGCTTCTACCACCTAAGTCTGGCATGATGAACATTGGTGAGCCTGAAAAGTCTAAAGTTAAAAAACCCATTTCTCTTAAAAATTCACACCCAAGAGGGATGAAGAGAATAAGAAGATGGAGGCAAAGTGTGAGAAAGAGAAGAATCAATATGGTTGAGTTGAGCTGGGTTGTATCGTGAAATGAATTCAGGTGTTGTTTAGGAGGTAACCCAAGTTAAGTAGGTATGCTTTATTTTTAGTTTTTAGTGTTTACTTCACGTAGTTTTTGTTTTTTATTGAGTCACGGATTTATGGGAAGTCTAAGTACCAAAAACCTGAGCTAAGGAGCATGGCAAAGACTGAGTGTAGGGTTCTATGGACCTCTTTTTTGATTAAAGATGCTACTAGCTAGGCCTAGAGGCCTCAGGGAGTATTTCTATCACTTACTTTTAAATTCACTTTGGGGACAAAGTAGGTTTTTAAGTGTGGCGTGGGGAAATCCCCAGATTTTGGCTCAATTTAAAATTTTTTGGTGTGAGATATTCTTATTGGTGCTATTTTAATTTCGTGATATAAGTAGGTTTGTTTGTAAAAGTATGTTGATTGAGTGAATTGCTACTTTTGAGTGACCTAGGCTCAAGTTTTTGACTCTTGTACTTGTTGGCTTAAATTTGAATTCATGTTATTGTTTGGTTGAGAGTCTATGATGATCATATGTGAGTTGAGCATATGCCATATGTGATGTGAGTTTTTGTATATTCCTTATTGCATGTGATGTCTAGAACTTTCCCGATGTGTGCGTAAAGAGAAATAATGAGTGTGGGTTTAAGTGATGATTTAGTCATTTGTTTGATAGCCTTGTTTTATACCTTTTTATTGACCTACCCTTGTGCTTAATCTTTGTGAACCCTATTGAGCCTTTAGAGTTTTCTTTAGCATCCGCATATGTATCCTAATCCCTTATTTGATAAACTTTAATTTGATCCAAAAAGACCCTTGGTGCTTTAGTGTAATATCAAGTAAGTAAGGAGTATGAAATTGAAGAAGAAAAAGGTGAATTTAATGCCCAAAGGTAATAGTTATTGGTGTTGATAGTTGATGTGTGGTGGATGAATGTGATAGGTATTATGCTACAAGTATTACCATGGTTGTGAAAAAGAAAAAAAATAAGAAAAAAATTGGTTTATGTGGTAATAAACAATACCTCCACTATGTGTTTGTAAAAATGCTTAAAAGATATGGGGCAAAACAAAAGAGACGGGAAGATAAAAGTGGTGTAACTTGGTTGCTAGAGAATGGTTTAAATGAATAATGTCATCTATTGAAGTGCTTAGAGAGGTTAGTCACTATTCCAAAATAGTTCCTACCCGTCCCATAGCCTACATTACAACCTAGAAAAAACCTTTATGATCTTATTCTTGACATTTTGATATTAGTGGAACACTACACTAAGGGCAAGCCTATGGTTCATTATATGTAACTTGTGAATTCTTTGTGAGAGTGAGAAAAATTTGATTCTTGTACCCATTGTTATGAATTGCTAGTTTGTAAGTTATTATGGATAACTCTCTTATTGTGAGGGCATATTTTTTTATGAATGTGGGTTATTTGTATGATGTCCTTGATTAAATGATAAGCATGAGTTTTGCCAACTAGGTGAGTCAATTCTTGAGGCTAGAATGTTTTAGAGTAGTGTTCATAAGCTTTCAATTGTGTTTGTAACATGCTTAGTGTAGAAACTTGCATTCTGTGTTGTCATGGTAATACTAGCTTGAGTGTTTTGCATGAAGTACAAGTGTAGAGTCTCTTTAATTGATGATGATTATAGTTAAGAGTTTTTCGAGGACGAACAAGGTTTTAAGTGTGGAGTGGTGATGTTGGGTGTATTTATGCATTCTAGTATCACTATTCTAGCCTTTTTAGCCTTGTTTTGAGGGTGATTCATGTGCTATATGGGTTGATAATGATATGAATGTGCATATAAGTGTTAAATAATGTGTTTATGATGTTCAAAGTGAATTCCAAACAAGTTTGTACTTAAGAGTCATTTAGAGTTCAATCATGGAAACTAGCGTTACTAGCTTGAGCTAGGTGCTTGTCTAGTTGATTCTGTTGAATTCTATTGTGTTTATTTTGTTACAAATAGTTTTAATGTGTAATTATGAGTGGAATAACTTATTGGAAATGTTAAAATTTCAATTTGATTTAGTGTAGAGGTGGAACAATGAGTTGAAGATTAACTTGAACTAGCCTATGCTTAGCTCCTATTTTGATTCATCGACATGGATGTAGCGTTGTTTGAAATTTCTAATTCGTGTAGTGTAATTTTGTAGAAAGATTTTTGAGTTGAGTATGATGATTTTCTGATATTGAAAAGGCTGGAAATCCATGGGGATGACACAACAAGACAAGGGACTAATATGGGAGACTCAACACTTAGCCAAAATTCGAGAAGCAAATTCCAGACAACCAAGCCGATTTGGAGGCAACGCCTTAGCCATTGAGGGCCTATACTTGAGGCGATGCCCTAGATAGAGTGGGGATCTAGGTGAGGCCACACCCTGGCTGGAGTGGGGATCTACCTCTAGCGGCTCCCTCTCCACTCCCGGGCTTAATTATTGAACGTTTCCAACTCCTACACGGGTATTGCTTACCATAGGGTTATAAATACATGTTTTATCACGTTTTTACATATATTTGAACATATTTTGGAGATCAAGGGGATGATACAAATTCAAGTTTAGGTTTTTATTATCTCAAGTTAGTTCATACATGTTCTTAGTTGTTAATTACCACCTTGTGATTACGATTATGACTATACGTGGCTAAACGCTCATTTTCAAGGTTAAAGCCAATGACATGAGTACTATTGTTTTGAATTAAGTTCACTTAACTTTTCTTATCATTATTGGTTATGTGTTCTTATTTGATTTAAATATTGTAAGGATTAGTTATCCTTAGAATACATCAAATATCTACCTTTTGATCTCGGGAGAGGGAATAAGGGATAGAACATGGAGATGAATGAAGTATGGTTTGTATTCTTTAATGAAATAAGGAATTCCAATTAGTGTCTAGGATGAAGATGTACTTAGACACCTTACTTGATTCACACGTAAGATGATAGCTTAAAGAACTGAAGTGGACTATTACATCCCCACTCAATGATGTAGTTGTAAGGTTCAACTTTGGTAAAGGATTAGAGGTCGGGATACCATGATCATCCAATTAACCCTATGAATCTACAACCAAGATAAGCAAGTTAACGAATTTAGTTCAATAACATAGTATGATTGTTCAAAGTGCTTTAACCCTGAGTTTTCTCCTATTGATTTCTTCAAGATCTTTACTTTACGCATTGTTTACTTTACTTGCAATATTACAAACTCTTTTTGGTTACTTTATCACCGAATTAACCTAAACTGTGAACTAGAATTGAATCGTTGTTCAACCAAGTCCCTGTGGGATTGACACTTGACTTTCATTAGGCCACTTTACTACTTGATAATACCATGTACACTTGTCTGTGTGCTTGAGCTCTATCACGCAAGCAAATTTTCCAATCTCTTTCTGGGGAGATGCACTATTAACTGTGGCCTACAAATTGAACAAAGTTCTTTCTAAATCATTATCTTCTGCTCCTTATAAACTATGGACTGGTAATAAGCTAAAATTTAAGGATCTACGACCTTCGGGTTGTGCTGCATATATTAAAGATTGTTTTGGTAAGTCTAAAAGGAAAGAATTGTATCTTTATAAGATACTCAGAACACTCCAGAGGATATGTGTTCATTGGTGAATTGGAAGATGGAGGTACTACTAAAATTGAATCATGAGATGTCACATTCCTGGAAAATAATTTTTCGAAAATGGGTGAAATAAAGGAATATGAGGCTCTTTACGAAATGCTGAATTCAGATGATCAAATAATGTCATCGGACAAGCTTGATAATTCAATAGAACAAGACATGATTCTTGGTCCAAGTTTGAGTTGTGAATTTCAAAATCCTATTAAGGAATCTGAACTTCAATTATGTAAGAGTACCAGAAAAGGTGTGCCTAAATAATCTTATGAGATTGAGGATTATGTCTTCCAGGTATCTCCTATAGAATTGGATGAACCTAATTCTGTGACTGTAGCTTTATTGAGTCCTGAAAAAGATAAATAAATAAAAGCGATGAAAGAAGAATTAGATTCCATTAAAACCAATAAAGTATGGGATCTAGTTGACCTTCCTTATAGGCGTAAAGATTTTCCGAATTCTCAAAGTTAAACACAAATCAGATGGGCCAGTAGAAAGGCATAAGGCATAATTTGTGGTAAAAGGTTTTACTCAAGAATCTGGAATAGATTACGAGGAAACTTTTTCACCAATTGTAAAATTTACCTCAATTCGATTGCTTTTGGCTATAGTTGCACATTTAAATTTAGAATTACGCCAAATGGATGTGAAGACAGCTTTTCTCAATGGATAACTAAATGAGAAAATCTATATGGAACAACCTGTAGGTTTTGTTGTTAAAGGCCAAGAAAAGAAGGTTCATAAATTAAACAAATCAATACATGGCCTTAAGCAGTCTTCAAGGCAGTGGTATGTGATATTTCATAAGAAAGTGATTTCATTTGATTTCACCATGATCGATGAAGACTATTGCATCTATGTGAAAAAGTCCATTGAAATGTTTGTGATTCTTTCGCTTTACGTGGATGATATTTTATTAGCTGGAAATAATTTAGAGTATGTAAAAATTGTTAATTCATGGGTTTCAAAGCCATTTGACATGAAAGATATCGGTGAAGCAGACTATATATTGGGTGTTAAAATCCAAAGAGACATTTCCAAGAAAATTTTGAGTCTATCTCAAGAAACATATGTAATGAAAATTTTGGAACATTTTTGAATGAATAGTTGCAAATCCATGGATACTCCTATTGCAAGAGGTGAAACTTTAAGCCTTGAAATATGTCCAAAAATTGAAAAAGAAAAGGAAGACATATCTCGAGTACCATATTCTAGTGCAGTTGGGAGTTTGATGTACACTATGATGTGTACTCGTCTAGACATTTGTTATACCGAAGGTCTGGCTAGCAGGTATCAATCCAATCCTAGAAGAGATCATTGGAAAGCAGTAAAGAGAATTTTTAAATACCTAAAGGGAACTGCGGATTATTCATTATGCTATAGTGGATCTGATTTATACATAAGAGATTATACAGATGCTGATTGGGCGGGTGACCGGTATGATAGAAAATCAACTTTTGGTTATACCACTTGCTAAATGGTGGTGAATTTGCATGAAAAATCAAGAAACAAACTTGCACAGCCCGTCAACTATGGAATTCAAATTTGTTGCTTGTGCATTTGCAGTACAAGAAGCTGTTTGGTTGAAAAGATTCTTTGAGCATTTGAACATCATAAAGAATTATAATGGTCCTAAGATTTTATATTGTCACAGTCAAGCGGCTATCGCATATACGAAGGATCCTAAATATCACAGCAAAATCAAGCACATTGATATTAATTATAACTTTATAAGAGACATAGTTACAAGTGGAGAAATAAATTTACAATACATTCCGAGATGAGAAATGATAGTTGATCCCTTTCCTAAGACGATATCTAGAGACTTGTTTGAAAAATATGTTATGTCTCTAAAATTACTTAGGATATGATTATGTCTATGTATTGTAGATGACTTGATTGTAATTATTTTCAATATAATCTCGAATTTATGTTCAATATCATATGCATACGAAAAAGTGTTTTATTAATAGAGTGTGTAGAACAAGTCACGAGATTGGGTCTCTCACATAAATAATCACCTCTTACATTGAGAAACGTAAAGAGAAAAGTTCCACCATTAGATAAGGACTTGTTTTTTGTAAAGCCAGATGTGAGTTTCTCTAAGAATATGGATTTGAGGATTATTAAAGAAAGAAACTCGGGTTAGACATTTAGAGGTGTATAGACCTAGATCTGTACGATGTTGAATGAATAAAAGAATGAGACACACGTACCAATATAAGGTGAGAACATCATAGCATATGTGTCATACCACGTGTCCTTAGTGACCAATGGGTTAATGGAAGAATGAATCACATCTTCTTCATTATGTAAGACCCTAAAAAGTTATTTAACTTTTCATTGAAATACCCTTAGACCATTAACTATTTCTTGAAGTTTCAATCGGTGTTGCTACTTTAGCATGTTACTAATAGCCATAAAAGATTCAAAAATGCAGTGCATGTCTAGGAAAATAGTTGATTTGGAATAGATAGATTCGAGTTGAAAGGAAAGATGATTAAAAAAATATTTTAACTTGTTTACACAAGCTAGCTATTATACTAACCAAATAAGCGTCACCTTTTTAAGAGGACGAGGGATTGGATAAGTAACTACTGAAGTAGTGAATGATGTTTGGGATATTGTGAGTATTAGTATCCTCGTATAAGTAGAGAATTCTTTCCACATGTGATTGGATTCCTAAATATATCTTGTAAAAACTTATAGGTAAAGCTCGTGATGCTCACAGGTCGCATAAACTATTTGATGTATAAATTAGTGTATTGTTGATATAGTACTAGCTCAGGTCTTGTCCACCATCTGTAAAGTAGAAGATGTTGAATATTTTGGGTCATGGGTTGCCCATGTGAACCGACTCAACCCGTTTTCCCATTTATCTGAAAAAAGAAATAAAAGACTAAATTTTGAATTTTTGGGGGGGGGGGGGGGAACAATTACAAAAGAAAAACTGTTCCACGCCCCTTATATTCATTGAATTTTCTTCTTGAGCAATGAGTCTGAAAAAAATAGTAACACAATCAAAAAGACTACATTAACAAAACACTAAATTGTAAGCATTTAATTTGTGGATTTACATTCCGTTTCTAAGAGAAACAAAATTGATTTGGAGCTATTATTTCGATGGCAAAATCATCTTCTTCCTATACAAAATATTGAGGTAAACACTGATTTTTCTCCGTACTTTGCTTTTATGCCATGTGCCACTAAATTTCATTAGTCACACCAAGACATTATTATAAGATGTCATGTGACCACTAAGTGTCATTAAGTCCATATATTCTCTACTTTCTTAAGTAGTACATGGTGTAGATATGTATACTATGAGCTACTTTGTCACATTAACACATACTTGGATATTGTGTAGGTTCGTGGTAAAATAAATACAATATTTTGAATATACCATAACTAATAGAAAACTATTTCTAATAAAACCTTTATACTATAATAATAATAATAATAATAATAATAATAATAATAATAATAATAATAATAACAACAACAATAATAATATTTTAACATATCTAAATTTACTATCTCCATTTAAAATATTAGTAGATTATAAAAGCTATCATTAAGTAATATAAATATAGCATTACTAAAGAATTTTATCAATGTCATAAATATTTTTGAAAGGCAATAAATTATATTTCTACCAAATTTTAATTTAGATTAAATACTCCACAATATATCTGGTGCCACTAAAATTTTCAAACGAACCGCCCGAAAATTGAACTATTAGGTCCAGCAAGTCATAAATAACTTGGAGCAATTATAGAAAAGTTTTTGACACCCAAAATGCATGAAAATAAGAAAAATAACCATGAGTTTCATTATAAGTATTTATCAACCTAGTAATTAGGATGACCTATTTGATTGCCACAATGTAATTACAAATATATTGTTTGTTGCACAAGTAAAATTACATTGTTATATTAAATTTTTAAAATAAAAGTTTATCATCAAAAACCCAAAATTTGTATTAGAAAAATAAGGGCCTTTAAAAATGGTATAAAATTAAATATTATATGTATAGATATATATGTATATATATATGTATATATATATGATACCAGAATAGCAGGATCTTGTCAGGTGTGGGTAAGCCAAGCCACGGCGCCTTCTAGACTAACTTCCAAATATCGGATTAAGCCATAGTTGGAGAACCGAACTAAAGCACTAACCGAAATATAAAAGAATTTTCTAATAGCTTAGTGACTGTATGGAAGAATTAATCTTTTTACCCGAACAAGGGGTCTGATAGATATTTAATATACTTATGTTGAACCCATGTGTCTAGAAGTTCTGACTGTGCAAAGAGTCGCCCTTTTCTTCATCTTTTGCAGGCTAAAGAGGCACAACTTACTAGAAGTAGTCACAAAGACAAAGCTAACATAAGTCATATTAAACTCAACTATACCATAATTTTGGAACCAAGTCACGAAACTATAGAAAAATTTCTTCATATTTTGATAGAGTCTGGATCTTTCATAGTTACTAAGTAAGAGAAGTTAGATCTTTGGCATAGATATGAAAGGTTTTTAGCCGAACACAGTCACGACTGGAAGGAAAGAAGAAGTATTAAGTACTTCAAAAGAAAATAAATAAATACCTTGATAATGGTCGGATGCAAGGCTAGAATAGTAGATAATGGTTGCTAGTGCCTTCTTATTTAACTTCAAGACAATATACAAAAGGAGAAAAGGGAGAGCCTGACTAGAGAGAGAAAATAAAATAAAGAAAAGAAGAACTTATGCCTATTTAACATAATAAGGCGTCTATATATAAAAGAAAAAACATCTTGCACAGTATTTGTGGATCCTTATGCACAGTGTTTTTACTGTTACATAGGTCCCATAGGTGGGGCCATCTTATCATATTTTGTCTTTTTCTTTTGATGAGTAGAGGAATGCATCAATGTTTTCTATTTCTTCATCGTTGAGGATGTTTTTTGGTGGAAGTGGTTTAAGACTCCTAAATATCTCCAGATTCACCCTCTTAAATGGTCTCAGATGTAGGTATTTAGGAGAATTCAGATGGTACAAAGATACTTTTATTTGTAGGGTTATGGATTTACCCGAATCTAGGTTTGAACATTGGAAGGCTAGATTTATAGATGAACTTTCACCTCTTTTTACTGAAAGGGTTAAAAAATCTATCAAGGGTCAATATGGTACAATTCCTTGAACAAATTTCACTTATGGTCTGCTTATAGCAGGTTGTACCGAAGAAGGTGTAAAAATTTGTAATGAGTAAAAATTGTCCTGCCACGGTGCCTGCCAGACCAACTTCTAAATATTGGATTAAGCCATAGTCGGAGTACCAAACCAAAGCACTAATCGAAATATAGAAGAATTTCCAAATAACATAGTGACTATATGGAAGAATTAATCTTTTTACCCGAACAAGGGGCATACCAGATATTTAATATACTTATTTTGAACCCATGTGTCTAGAAGTTCTAACTGTGCAAATAGTCACCCTTTTCTTCATCTTTTATGGGCTAAATTGATGTTTTTTGTTTAACAAAATTGTGCTACTGTTTCCTCCGACAGATTACCCATCTGGTGAAACATATTAAACATCTGATGTAATAGATTTATCATATAATACAACAGATCAACCATCTGATGCACCAAAGGAACCATCAAATTACAATTTTGATGCAATAGATTAATAATCTGATGCAACAGACTAAATATCTGATGCAACAACTTTACCATATATTGCAATAGATTAAGCATCGGATAAAAAATCTGATGCAACTAATTAACCATCTGGTGCAATGAAAGAACCATTAGATTAATGATCTGATCTAATAGATGAACCTCCTGTTGGATAAAATCCTACCAACTCTTCCTACAGGAAAAGTCCATGACTTGATTTTTCCAATTGATCACTCATCTGTCGCGATAGACGACCCTATGTTGGAAGAAATCTAAACACTATTGACCATTGATAACTGTTCCAACAGATCACTCATGTGTTGCAACAGATATGTAACCTGTTGCACAGACCATTCATCTTTCTCAATAGATGAGTGATATGTTTTGTATTATCACAATAGATTAATCAACCATTTCTACAGATTATTTAATTATTCCAATAGATTACTCATATGTTGCAATGGATGATGTCACAATAGTTGTGTGATCTGTTGAATAGACCATTCATCTGTCTTAAAAGATAAGTGATATTCTTATATTGTTGCAAAAAATTACTCATCCGCTGCAACAGTTTGGTTGTATGCTGCAACAGATATACTACCTAGTGCAGCAGATCGGTGATCTGTTGCAACTGTTATTTTACTGTTTTGTTTGTTTTATTTACTGTTATCGTTTTTTAACTATGCATTAATCAATATTAATATATTATTTTATGTTCCTATTAATTTTAGATAATATGGTTCCCAAAAGAACAGAAACCGAATCAAGTCCAAGTAAAGGAACAAGTAAAGAAACGTTATCTCAATCGGGAGTAGAATATGATGAACACGAGGAGGAGGAATATTTCAAAAGAGATAATGCAGATGCTAATAACCCTTCCACCAAAGAGCTGGTCAAAGCCTTCAACATCATTATCCTATGAGAATGTTTAATGAGTAATTTCGTGGTTAAGTCAGCCATGAGAAAATCTTTCGACGCCTTCAGAAAAATACTTCAAGAACAAAAATTGGATTCTTATTTCAGGGACAGCTGCTTTGGGAAATTTCTTGATTTGCCGAAGGAAAACAATGCTCATTTCCAAATGAAAATGGTATATGAAATTCTCAAGCGTAGGTTTATGTATGAAAACAAAGATAAGATGGATGAGGTGTGGATAAATTACTGTGGCATGCCTGTTTGTTTTGGTTGGAAGGAGTTTACCATAGTTACTAGACTAAAATGTTATCCTCCTTCTCAAGTTGTACCTATTCTAACCCATAAAGAAGCACCCCGCACACCCAAAAAAGGCAAAGTCAAGTCGTGTGGTCGTGATGACCTGGTGTCCATTGTTGGTCCAAGCTTCAAAAACAAAAATTTGATAGAAGTGTTGAAAGGTTAAGGACTTTCAAAGAAGCATAATCAGTCATTGTGCTTGGTTTGGTTTGTACATAATATTCTTTGGGCGAGAGACGTTAACAAAAACATAAGCCTCAGTTTAATAAAGCTCTCCAAGGATATTGAGGTGTTTAACAGCTATCCGTGGGGGTATGAAATCTTCAAAATTACTGTCAAATATTTATTGACTCCGTTAGCGCCAAAGACAGCCAACTGATATGGCTTCCCATGGGCTTTCATGGTAAATTTTTCTTTCTTATATTATGTTATCATTTATTTTTTTGCTCAATAATGGTTTTGATTTATTGTTGTTACTTTATAGGCTTGGGCATTTGAAGCCATTCCTTATTTGAGACAACAAGTGAACTACTAGGAAGGAGTTTTCTTTCCAAGAATCTTGAGATGGTTATTGGAAAAAATTGATAAAAATGTAAAATTTCTTGATCTCTTCAACCCCCGAAGGATGAAGTAAGGATAATTATAATTAATTTTTTCTTTTAAATAATGATTTTTTTGAATGATCTAATCATCATTCTAATATATGTAATGATTTATGTAAGAATGTGTATCTGTCGCTAGTTTCGACCAATCTAGAGTTGAAGATGCTATTTTTTCTTACTCTACGGTCTGTGCAAACTTTATCAGACCCTAAGGTCATCGACAGAATAAAAATGGAATTGTTTGGAGGAACAACTATTACAAGAAAAATAATTTTGGAGGGTGGACTTCTTGTTGTTGATAGAGTTGTTGTTGGTGGTAGTGGTGCTGTTGTTGGTGCTAATGATGCTCCTCTTATAGTATTTAAAGAAAACCATTATGAGTATGATCATACTGGTTATACAAATTTTGCCTCTCCCAATGAATGTTCTACATGCAAATGTCAAGACTGTAGGTCGAAACATGATGTAGTGATTAATGCTATTAATGTATTAACTACTTCTGTAAAGAAATTGACATCTAAGAAGGGTCTCATTCCATCAAAGAGGATTTTATTTCCATCCGCTCCATTAGAGATTATGGCCAAGAGGAGAAGGAGAGTGATTTCTAGGGCATTATCAAGTATCTAAAAAAGCGAAATTACAACTCCTTTGTCTGTGTGTTGAAATGAGTAACGTACAATGTTCAAAGAAGAGTAGCACAAGCTGAAGAAGGTGAATATATTATGTCTTCCAACTGACAAAACGGAAGGTGAATATATTATGTCTTCCAACTGACAAAACAAACAGACACATATCTTTTTCAACAGATGACACATCTGCTTAAAATTATCAAACAAATATAGACATCTGTTGCAACAGTTAACTAACCTGTTGCACCAGATACTTTATCTGGTGTAACATATGACTCGTCTATTTTAGTAAGTCAAATACCTCTTCTTACCACTTTTATTTGTACCAACAGATGACCTATCTGTTGCAGCAGATGATTCATATTTACAATAAATGGTTCATCCATTGGAAATTATCATTCAAGGTTTTCCTTATGTAAAAATTTGTCCCAACAGTTGATTCATTGTTGCAACAGAAATATAATATGTTTGGGATAACTTAAAATGAAAGGAAGACCTATTTGATTTGCTAGAAGAGATGAGTTATCCTTTTTCATTTTATTGTATCTCCGTGATTAGCATTGACCAATTCTGGCTTTCCAGGTGGATGTAGAAGAAGCTACTGCTGAACAACATTGACAATATGCTACTTTTTTTATGGAAATATGGAGTACAGAAAGTGCAAAAATCGTATGCAAGCGACAATAAAGATCCACGATGAGCAAAGTTGAATTCCATAGCACCGGATGAAGAACAACTTTTCCATACTGAGTAGATCTTTATAGCTTGAGCCTGTCAAAGAAATCCTTGGCAGTATACTTAAATTTTTGTTGATGTATTTGTTGAGATCTATTCCCATAACAGTTTTTTGACATTTCATTTATTCATTGACTTATTTCAGCTAATTTATCAAGGCTTCGATATATTTTATTTTGTTTATGAATTTTATTTATTCCTTAGATTTGAACTTATTAATTGAAAAGGAATACTAGATTCAAATATTGCAACAGACGACAGATCTATTGGAAAAATCAAATATATTTAGACATATGTTGCAACAGGTAGGTGATCTGTTGGAATTTATCAAACAGGTCTTCCCACTTTTGCAATAGATGGAATTTCGATAAAAACATCAAGATAATGTAGCAGATGGAACATCTATTGAAAAAAAAAGAACAGATTTAGACATATGTTGTAACAGATGGACTTTATTTATTGCAACAGACGACACATCTATTGGAATAATTGAATAGATCTATACATATATTGCAATAGGTATATTATCTGTTGGAATTTATCAAACAGGTCTTCCCACTATTGCAACAGATAGACTTTAGATAAAAACTTCAAGATAATTCAAAAGATGACCAACCTATTGCAACAGATAAACTATATGTCAGAATAGGTAGGATAACTGTTACAACGGACGGAGAATCTGTTGCTTTATAAAAATTCAAATTTCGTTGGACATAAAAAATTTCCACTACATGTAAAAAGGTTACAGTGAATTGAATTAAAATTAAAAAGGCGCAACCCATCGACGGTGTTCAGTTCAAACACCTAAAATAAAATGCGCATCAAGTGACATGTCCATTTTAAACACATAAAATAAAATAGGCATCAAATGTGTTAGTGTCAGTCTGACACATTTCACTGACTTGCCGTCACTTGGTTCCCAATGGTCATTTTCCCCCCCATTGTCTTATATATACATCTTCCTCCAAAAATTTAACCCTAAATTCCCAAATCTTCTTCTTCATCGTCATCTTCTTTTATCCATTTAAATTCTTCAAATTATTACTTTCATTTTTCTAACTGACCTTGACAATGTCGAGTGCATCTTTCACTATTTTTTGGGATAAAGATTTTCGATAGTGTAAGTGCGGTCATGAACCTCTATTAAAGACTTCTTGGACTCAACAAAATTCGGGTTGTAGGTTTTTTATTTGTAAGATTTCAAAGGTAATATTTTTTTATCTAATTAGTTGATTAATTATTGACTTGTAATTATTTTGTAATTGTGTTCTCTTTTTTTATAGAAATTGGGTGGATGCGATTAATTTGATTGGTATGAAGAAAGATACCCTTCACAAGCAAGTCGTGTAATCTGGGCTTTGTTGAACAAAGTCAAGGTTTCTGAAAGGAAATAAAATTGAGCAAGAAGATACTACATTTTTGCCGTTATTGCTACTGGTTTGGTGTTGTTGGGCATATCGATATTGAAGCCTAATTGCTGAAATTTTCATGGTGGTGTGTGTATTTGCTACTGGTTTATTGTCTACGAGCACATGGATATTCAAGTATAACTGTTGAAAAATATCAAAAAGATTTAAGGATATGTTGAAAAATTTAGGCTATTTATTGGAAATTATCAAACAGGTCTTCCCACTGTTGCAATAGATTAGACTTAGATTATTAGATTATTCATAGAAATAATATCGGTGTAATGTAATAGATGACCAACCTGTTGCAATAGATTAACTATCTGCCAGAGCGGATTAAAGAGATTTTACAACAGATTGACAATCTGATCTATTGCATTATAAAAAACTCAACTTTCATTAGAAAAAAATTATTGCCACTACATGAACATGTAATAAAGTGAAGGGTGACTTGAAATTAAAAATTTCTATTTCACAGGCTCTTCTATATACGCAGGCTTCATGTGTCCAATTAGTACCCCATAAGCTCAGACCTCTTGTAGGTTTGGCACAACATTGTTGCATTAAAAATTCGTTGGCTCGGCCATTTCTTCATCAATACTTCCTTTGCCAAATGATTCATCAGTTTACTATCCCTCAACAAGATGGGCAACAACAACATCAGTGGCTCCACGAGAAGAAAAAGATCGAAATCGTCGACGAGAGATACGTTGAAGTCATAAAAATTGATCTTTCCCACCTCGAGTAGTATCTCAACAGCCCGATAATACATGCCATTCACGCTAATGACTGCAAAAATCATTTTTGCCTCGATTCAGCTCTTGCTATGTTGATTTGGCCTGTCCCCTCTTACATATCTTAATGTTTCTTCTTCATCCAAGACCAATGTAGGAACTAGAAAATCAAGTCCCGCGCCAAGGGCTGACTCCTCTCAATTGATTTGATCATACCTATCCTTGAGCTTTTTGCAGAAGTCGAGGTCCATTATCCTATCGGCAGTGTCATAAGCTTCCCGGTACGTTAATTGCCTTTTCCTTATGAGGCAGAGAATTATGACAATATGCTGTGGGATAAGAAATTTTTTAAATAGGTTAGTAATTGTCAAGATGCAACAGATGGTCCATCTATTGCATAGGGTTCTCTGAATTAATAATCCAACGCAACTTAAGCAACAGATGGATAATAAGTTGCAATAGAACCACAACCAGTTGCACCAGTATACACAGCTATTGCAACAAATGTGAAATTTGTTGCATAGCTTCTTCTTCATGGGATAGATTAGAATGGATAGGTTAGGAAAAGTAAACTTTCCTTGTCCTTGTACGGCATACGCATATCAGTCATAGTCTAGAAGTCTTATGGGGAAAGGGAGGCCTGGGGTAATCTGGTGCGCCTGGCTTGGCATTCTTGGCCTATCGCAGATCCCTCTTCTCTTTGGCGCTAAGTTCCACATATATGTCCACCTTCTTGATTGGCCCCTGAACTTCAACAGCTTTGGGAGAGGGAGGAATTGCAATTTCTTTTGATTTTCGAGCGGAGAGTACGTCTCTAATTGCTCTTTTATTTCTCCTAAACAACGTTGTTGGAGTGTGTGGATCCCTCACATTTTTGGATGGTATGACACACCTCTTGGATTTGAATTCCTCGATAGCTTTAGAGATAGCCTCTACTTTTTCAAAGATTTTATGTTGTCTGTCCTTGCACTCATCGTATTCAGAACGAGAATACGAGGGTGAAGAGGAGTGAGAGGGACCTATGTAAGGGCCAAAAAGGGTGTTTTCAAACATATTTATTCCTTATTAAGCATCAACATGCTCATCATCATGAGTGGTAGCAATATTAGCATGCCTGCCACCAACACCAACAACTCCACCACAAGAAGCACCCAGATCTGCCTCAGTAAAAGGTTGGTCATGAAGAGCCTCAACATTAGGCTGACCTTGCCTAACTTCTCTTCTTATGGCTATTGCTCTAGCTAATTCCTTCTTTATTAACTCCACCGTTTGTTCTGGAATATTATCAACATAACCTAGAGTAATATAAGAAGTCATCACCAACTCCTCCTCAGTAGGCACGATCCATGGATGCACAACCTATAAAAAATAAAAAAGATAGATGCATTTAAATAATATAATATAATTTTTACAGTTGGGCTACATTTTAAAAAAAAAGACCCATCTGTTGCATAGTTTGCAGTAGATGGTTAAAATCCGTTTGAGTCTGGTTCAGAGAAACAGAGAAACACATGGATAATCTGATGGAAAATATCAATTATCTGTTGCAACAGCTGCACAAGACGAGTAGTCTATTATACAACAGATGATCTGTACGTCACAACAGATGAACGATATGTTATTAGAAACATCTGTTGCATAATTTATAGTAGATGGTTAATTTTTTAGGAGTCGGGTTCGGAGAACCAAAGCAATATATGGGTAATCTGATGCAAGATATACCTCATCGTAACAGATGTCCCATCTGGTGCATCAGATATAATATCTGTTGCACCAGATATAACATCTGTTCAATATGTTTCTTATCTTTGAGTAGAATTATTTTACTTGAAGAATACATACTGCATTATTTGAAGGGTTTAAGAGATCAGCCTTCTTAATATTGGTGTTGCTCTTTTCAGCCAACCACCTAAATATCCTCGGATGAAAAACCTCATTGGGTAATCCATTAAATGCTTTTGGAGGGGAGGAATGCCTTTAAATTCCCAAGTCTAAAATATGTAAACAGGAAGCAAGGAAAAAAATCATAATAACTATATTCAATATAAATTAATGGATGAGTAAAATTAGTGATTAATTTTACCATGAACGCCCAAGAAAATCCGTATAATATGATCGTCCCTAAGGATAGCTTTGTCAGTAAATATTGGACAATCAAGTAGAACCTGTCATATCCCCAGGGATAATTATTGAATTTATCATAATCCTCAGCACGTGCCAACAAATCATCTTCTATGACCTTGTTGATGTCTCTTTCCAATATAACCGAATGGGCAAACCAAACTAAGCACAATTGGTCCCTGTAATGCTCTGGTATGGTTTTATCCTCGTGATCTGTCAACAAATCTGATGCTTGTAGCCACGTCGAGCAATTTCAAACAACCCATCTATTTTTCCCTTGCATTTTCTTTCCTTGGATCTTTTACGGGGTGGTGGTCCTTCTAGACAATGGCATCTCAATCCCATCACTATGGAAAACTCTTGCAAGCCAAAACAAACAGGGATGCCACAATAGTTGATCAAGATCTCATCCATCTTCTTTTTGCCCCTCTCCTCCGGATCTTTATCACCCCCTGTGTACTTGATCCTACACTTGAGAAGACCATATACCATCATCATAGGGCAACGGATATGGGAAAAGGGGTCCTCAGGAAGATCAAGAAAGCATCCAAAGCAGCTCTTCTTAAAAAGTCCGCCTATGTTTTTGTTCTTTTAATTTTCATAAAATGTTCAGAATTTTTCCCCATCTGACATTTAAGTACAATTTGACCAGTTAGTTATTTTCCTTCTGGGTCATTTCTCGGCATTGCAACTTGAAACCTATCAATACTAAAAGTTTTAACAGGATCATGCTGGGATATCAATATTAACTCATGCCCCGTCGGTGATCCATTATCATCATGTTGATGATCATCCTCCTTCTCTTTCTGACTTTCCAATTCCTTTTCTTTCTCACTTTTATTTTCTTCATCACCATCTACGTACCCTTGTCTACCTCCCTCAACATTCTTTTCATATCTTTCCTTAACTTTACTTTTCCTTGAGTGAGATTTTTCAGGATGTTCCTTCAAATCCCTCTATACTGTAGCCTTTTTTTGATTGGTCAGACGTTGATCCACTTTCACTTTCTTTTCTTTTGGGAGACATGTTTTACCTACTGACAAAGAAAAACAAAAATTACATTACAGTTGATGTATGCATAGATTTTAAAAAATACATTAAAAATACCACGAATACCGACACACCAACAGGCATCACCACAAACACCACCAACCAATGCCAACTAACAAACAAACACCACGAATACCGACACTACCACAAACACCACCAACCAATGCCACCACTGGTGCCACCATGATGACCATAAATACTACTACCACCACCACCACCAACACCACAAAAACCATCCAACTATACCACGACAGTTAACGAAATACTGGAATGGAAACTAGAGATTTCTCGAGTTCTTCCAATGATTTTACCATCAAAACTCAAAATTATAAACTCATTCTCGAAGATAATACAACTAAAAGTTTTACTTTTCATCATTAACTTAAAAGCCCTTATTTTTTAGAAAAAAAATATAGGGTTTTTCTCAAACTCTATTGCCTATGAGAAAAACAAAACGACTGATACAAGCAAGAATGAAGTCAAAAATAACACCTATGTGGTCGAAAATAAGAAGAAAAGCGATTTGTTGTGGAGGTTTAAGAAAATTTGTTAAGTAGTTGTTGTTTATACTGTATTGTTGAGTGAGAATGAAAGAGAAAGAGCCAGACCTCGAGATTTGAAATGATGAAACATTTTGTATGGGTTGATTTATATTTTGGAAAAGAATGATGAGTAGTTTTGAAAATATTAATTTGGTCCAAAATGATCTTAATTATTTTTAAAATCATAAAATATATGCGTAATTTTTAATCCTCTCATCATGCAATTGCTGAAAGGGTAGTTCAATTGAAATTGTATAGAAATAATTGAAGTTGTAGTTGACCAAGTACTCTAGGAGGTAACCTTGTGAAAACTCACCTCTGGTCCTAGATTAATCAATTTAGGTACTATTAGTCTAATATATGAACTCGATTGAAATTGTAAAAAACAAATGTTCAACATGTTGCGTCAGATTTCTCATCTATTATAGATTATCAATCAGATTAGGTAACAACAGATTACGAATCAGATGTAAATTATTAAACAGATTAAGTCATCTGTTGCGACAGATTACCCATCTGTTGTAAATTATCAAATGGATTTTCATATGTAATAACAAATTACCCATATGTTGTAAATTATCAAATAGGCACTGCCATCTGTTATGGCTGACCCTATGAGAACTCAGCCCTAGTCCTAGATTATTCAATTAAGATATTAGTACCCTAGTCCTAGATTAATCAATTAAGGTATTAGTATAACATATGAGGTAGTAAGAATCGGTTCGGCTTAGAGTAATCAATTGTCGAATCTGGTGGGGAGGAATGCAGTACTGTTTCATCATGCAATTGACAAAAGATTCAATTGAAGTTGTAGTTGACCCTATGAGAACACACATTCAATTAAGGTATTAGTCTAATATATGAACTCAATTGAATTATATATAAATAAATGTTCAACTTGTTGCAATAAATATCTTTTCTGTTGGATCAAATCAAATAGATTAGGTAATCTGTTGCAACATATTACACATCTATTGTAAACTATCAAACAAATTAAGTCATTTGTTGTGACAGATCACAAATCTATTGTAAACTATCAAACATACTAAGTCATCTATTGCAACAGATTATCTATCTGTTGTAAATTATCAAATAAGTTAAGTCATTTGTTGTAATAGATTACCCATCTATTGTAAATTATCAAATAGGCACTGTCATCTATTGTATTTGACATTATGAGAACTCACTCCTAGTCTTATATCAATCAATTAAGGTATTAGTTAAACATATGAGGTAGTAAGAATCGGTTCAGCTCAGAGTGATCGATCGACGACTCTTGTCGGGAGGAACGCAGTATCGTCTCATCATGCAATTGACAAAAGACTCAATTGAAGTTGTAGTTGACCCTATATTCAATTAGAGTATTAGTACCCTAGCCCTAGATTAATCAATTAAGTTATTAGTCTAACATATAAGGTAGTAAGAATTGGTTCGACTCAGAGTTATCGATTGACGACTCTAGTCGGGAGGAATGCAGTACCGTCTCATCATGTAATTGCCAAAAGACTCAATTGAAGTTGTAGTTGACTCTACAAAAACTCACCCCTAGTCACATATTATTTAATCAAGGTAATAGTACCCTAGTCCTAGATTAATCAATTAAGGTATTAGTCTAACATATGAGGTAGTAAGAATTGGCTCGGCAAAGAGAGATCGATCGACAACTTTGGTCGGAGAAACGTAGTACCTTCTCATCATGAAATTACCAGAAGGCCCAATTAAAGTTGTATTTAACCCTATGATAACTCATATTCAATTAAGGTTTTAGTCTAACATATGAACTCAATTGAAATTATATATAAAAAAATATTCAACCTGTTGCAAAAGATGTCTTTTCTATTGGATCAAATCAAACAAATTAGGTAATATGTTGCAACATATTACGCATCTGTTGCAAACTATCAAAACAGATTATGTCATTTGTTGCGATAGATCACGAAACTGTTGTAAACTATCAACCAGATTAAGTCATCTGTTGCGCTTAAATATTTTTAGATCTTTTTTTTTGTAAAGCAATTTAGTTATTTCCTGTCCGAGATAAAATAGTTAAAATACTAAGGCGTTAAAAAATATTACTTGGTACTACTTTGATAACTCAAAAATATCCTGAGTGAGTAGTCTTATCTGGTCTTTTCAATGACATCGTCTCCTTGTGCTCCTCAGAAGTTATTAAACAAATATTTAAAACCCCCCATATCTAGAAATCCCTCTCCTTGAGCTATAAAGTAGTCCAAACTCAACTCATAACTCTTCGTTATTCTTTATTCTGAATTATCTTTGTTGTTTCCTTTTTTTCTCTATTTTCTCTCTTCTTTCGGATGAGGATCCTTTGGGATCTCAACCAATCAATATATTTTCTCGACTAAACTGGATGATCTAATCCATTTGCTTTTTTGACATAGCTGGTATGGTTCGAAGTTGCTCTTCTCATCTCGTCTTCTTCTTTGTATGTCATTTAAATTAGATATTTACATTTGTTGCTATTAATAATTTACCCATTACCAGTTAGCTATTTATTGAGAAAATTGAAGAAAAGGTAACTTTTAAGTCTTGAATAAATGAACCGTTGTTTTTATTGAAATATGCAAAAAAAGTCATCTATTGGGAGAACTCAAAACTCCTTGTTATCAGTGTAGTTTTTTTTATGTCTTTTATTTGGTACTTTGGTTGTGCTGTTACTGGGGGTGGTGGTTGTGTTGGAACATATGATGTTTGTGTTGTGGATGGTGTTGGAACATATGGTGTTGTTTTGTTTGTTTCTTTGTTGTTGATGTTGTTGTTGGTGGTGTTGTAATAGTTTCCTCAACTATTGCAACCGATGAATCAGTTGTTGGAACAAACGGAACAACTTTTTGAAGAAATCAAACCAGTAGCAAGGCTGGTTTGATTTATTCCAATAGATGGCCCATCTGTTTCAACATGTCATCCATCCTTTAAAAATGATGCCTCATCGGTTGAAAAGATGGGTAATCTATTGCATCATATTGGTCATCTGTTGATTCACTCAATTTTGTGTTTTCCTTTTGTAATGTTCTTTTTGTTCTTCTCTTGTTTGACATCAAATATATTTCTCTTGTTTGCAGACAAAAGAAAGTAAAATTGGATCCACTTTTGCCCGACTAGCATTAAAGGCTAAAGTAAAGATGGGTTCGGAGGAATAAGATGGTTGCAGATGGAACCACTTCATATGTGAGAGGTATGTATTACTAATCAACCTATCATGAAAGCACACATCCAGTACAATGATTTTGTGAATGTTTGCTCTTTACCTATTAGGCCTTAATTATTCAAACAAGATATGGTATTTTACAGTTAAGATTGTTAGGTTCGAACTGGTAAGGCTGAGGGACTAAGACGGTGGTGTCAATAGCCCGTTACAATTTAATGATGGTTTATGCTTATATTTTTGTATCAAGTTTGGGGAAGGGTTTAAGTTTTTGGCAGCAGTGTGAATATCCAATAGTGATTGGACCAATTTTAATGGCATAATGGAGTTGTTGAAAGGCCTTCGAAGCCTCACACTGCAACAAACAATGATGGATCTAATAGAAATTTCCCTGGTCTAAATTTATATGGATGGGTTATTGTAGGAGACTATTATATAACAGAAGGTGTTTGGGAGAAAACTGTGCAGGAAGTGGGAGGTTGAGAAGGCCATATATTATCTTAGTACTTGTTTAAGAGGATACACAGGGTCAGAAGAAAAGTGTAGCAAAATTAGCTTATGAAATTGACATGACAAATGAAAAAACAGGATGAGAAGCAAATGTGAAAGTGTATCCAAAAATAAAAATCTATCAGTGATTGAAGAAAAAAAAGAATGGTCAAGAGGACTGCAACTAGCGAGCGTGGCCTCAACGAAGACCACAAAATTCAGGACTAGAACTCTAAGGAAGCAGCTTCGCGAGCATGGAAGGTGGTAAGATTGTTAGTCTGAATTGACATGTAGGGTTCAATTTTGACCAATAATCTTACCACCTTCCGTGCTCGCGAAGCTTTTTCCTTGGAGTTTTTTTCATGCACTTTGTAAGAGTCTTCATCGAGGCTATGCTCGCTAGTTGCATTTTTGAGTAAAGTTCTTTGTCCAGCTCTAATCCTGTTGACCATTCTTCTTGTTTTCATCGACTGATGGATTTTTATATTTTGATACACTTCCACATTTGAAGCTCATCCAGTTTTTCGTTTCTAATATGAATTTCATTGGACAATTTTTCTACACTTTCCTTTCTACCATGTGTTTTCTCTTAAACAAGATTTGAAATGATATATGGACTTCTCCACCTCCCCTTTTGTGCATAAGTATTCTCCCAAGCACCTTCTGCAGTAAAAAAGCCTCCTCCACCAATCCATCCATATAAATTTAGACTAGGGGAATTTCTATTATTTCTATCATTGTTTGCTGCATTGCAAGGCTTCGGAAACCTTTCAAGAAGTCCATTGTACCATTAAAACCGGTCCAATCACTATTGGATATTTACACTGCCACAAAAACTTGTACCCTTCCCCAAACTTGACATAAAAACATGTGCATGAATTATGTAATTAAATTGTAACGGGGTATCGACACCACTATCTTGGAACCCTTTGTCCTTATCAGTTCGGATGTATCAAAGTAAACTGTACAATTCAGGATCTTGTTTGAAGGATCAGTGTCTAATCGGTAAAAAACTGCATTCACAAAATCATTGCACTTTATGTGTGTCTTCACCATAGTCTGATGAATAATATGCATAACTCCCATGCATGAAAATGGGATCCATTACATGCATCTTATTCTTCCTACCCCATTAGGACATGTCAGTGTTGTTTATTCATCTGCACGAATGTGATGACTATTAAAATGGAGGTGTGAAGAGTCGTGGCTTTTTATCTTAACACATTCAAAATAGCTGATTAATTAAAATCTCCATCTATTGCACCTGACGAATCAGCTGTTGGAAGAAATTAAAACATCTTCTCTAACATATGGTCCATCTGTCGTAACAAATAATCTATATGTTGCAACAGATGGTAAATCTGTTGCGATAGACTTGACTTTTTTTAATTAATCTACATGCATGTGATTACTTCCTTCTAAAATGTTTGTTTCAATTTAGTTTTCTTATTTATAAAATCAAGAGAATTTTATTATATTCTTGCAAGATTACCCTTATTATTAAATGACTACATAAAGTGTATTATTCATATTTATACTTTCTAATCATAATTAATAAGGCCAATTTGGTAAACTAATCACCTAATTTATATTTTTATTAATTAGTGTGCCAAGTCCATAGGGCCTAACTAGTACGTAGCAGAGGGACTATTAAAAAGAGGTGGAGACTTTTTATCTAAAACATTCAAAACAGCTAATGAACCAAATACTCCATCTGTTAAAACTGAAACTGATGAGCCAGCTGTCAAAAGATATTAAAACATCTCCTCCAACTTATACATACTTTCCATCAGTTGCAAAACATAATACATAAGTTGCACAGATGTCTTATTTGATGCATATACAAACCATCTATTGCAACAGATGGTAAATCTATTTTGATAGCCGTCTGTTGCACATTCAATCCATCCATCTGTTGCAACAGATGCTAAATCTATTGAAAATGTTGGATGATCTGTTGCAACAACTCAATAATAACAACTTTTATCTAGTCTCAAACCGCTATGAAAAGGTCAGAAGTAATTAGTGTAAAAGAAAAAGTCACGACTTTTTACAAAAAATAAAATGCCACCAGTTTGAATGTAATTAATACAATGGAGCTGAACAGTCCTTCCTTTTGGCCTGACACGTCCAGATTATATTATAGGTCCCTCCTTAATCTTCATTCGACTCTATTTATTTCTTGAATTTTTTTCTTTCACGTGACATCTTCAACCACTTCTATTCAAAGAGCATATTCCTTTCTCGTTGAGGTAAGTTTTTTTCTTGCGTAAATTTACCAGTTGGTCGTATACGTTGTATTACATTGTGAACATTTTTTAAAAATTTTTCAATTCATGCATGTTCTATATATGGTTTATCTTTTTCCAGACATTGCTATTCTACGCGACATAGTGCGGGAACTTCAAAGGCAGGTTAATGACCTGCAGAGTGAGTTGGTCGCTGTGAGAGCGACAAGGTTCAGAGAGATGCAGAGGATGATGAGAGTTCTGCTGCTGTGAGTTGATTGGCCGACTGTCATTATAGTTGATGATGATGATAATAATAATTAGAATATGTTGTTTCTTTTAGTGTATGTATTTTAATTTTTCTATATCGGATCTATACCTAATGTATTTTATTTTTTATTTAATGAAAATTTTACTGTTAGTCAGACTTTGGCATTTTAATTTTTATTCAATTTTCATTCTGTCTATTTCATATAATCTAATACATGTTAACATGTCGACGGTTGGAGGCAATGTTGAATACAGTAGCACTGGTAATTTGGACTTATGAGTTCTTTCAATAGATGGACCACGTGTTGGAACCGATTGGTCATCTGTTGGTTTTAAAAAGATTATCCATCTGTTTCGACAGATTTTCATCTGTTGGAGGAAAGCATTCCAGTTGTTTGTGCAATAGTTGAGAATAATTATGGTCTACTGTATTATTTAGCTCATGTTTTTCCTCATTTTATTGATGCACAAGTTATTAAAAAAAAGATATTTTATATATAATAAATGATAACATTAGGTTCACAACAATGAGTTAAATATATAAAAGTCTGCAACAAACAAACAAACAACAACATAAGTTTCTGTAATTACAACGATCATGGTAGATTATGATTTGGGCATGTAGTTCTTTTGTGGCCAGCGCACTAACATATGGAGCACTTGTTTCTTCTTGATGAAAATGATTCTCCAACTCCATGCCTCCTTTTATATGGCTTTCTTCCCAGTTTGATAGTGCTCGGGTCAATATATGGTGGAGGTATTAATCTCCCCATAAGCTTTACTAGAACAACCCAAGATTCTTTGGGAGGCACCTAAGTAATATGCCCACTATATGCCACTTCATATTTTTCCACCAAATAATATTGAGAGGAGTGCTCGTAAACTTCAGATCCATATTTATGGCCGTGTTATGCTCGAAGGTCTGCCATAGCATGTGCACAAGGTATTTTATCCAAGTTAAAAGCTCTACACATACAAGATCTTATTTGAAGATCGACCGTGGCAGCATCACCATGACCGGTGATACAGAATTTGTAATATGCTATTTTATGAGAGAATAACCTATTCCCCAAACTGATGTTCTTTGATATTTTCTTTTTGATTTGGAGAACAAATCATTTTTTTCTACGAACTTGAACTGTACACGTCTTTTGTTAAAAAAATTGCTATATTTCTCGCTTATTTTTTCAAACATAGCCTTGATGGGAAATTCTCTTTCATCGCTAAACAATGAATTCACCGATTCAGCTAGGTTTGATGTCATAATATTGTACCTATAGAAAAGAATCACTTAGTACGACATCAAACTAAACTTGTAAATCAAATAAGACATTAAATTCATAAGAATGTACCTATTTGCTGGACAGAATGCCCAGCTCCATCTCTCGAAACCGACACGTGCAAGAAATTTTGCTACTTTGGAATTCACATCTGCTATTTGATTGAAATGGTATAAAAATTCCTCTCTACTATATGCTTTAGCTACCCTATAAAAATGGGTTACGACCCTTTCTTTGTGATAGTTGTTTTAAATGTTCTCTCCAAGATGCCTGATGCAACAACCAAAGTAAGCTGAAGTGAAGAAAAGTGAACCTATCTTTGGAATACTTGGATGCCTATTCGATACAAAACACAAATCTTCGGTATCTTTGACGCAGCATTTCGGTTGTTAAAAAAAATCCATAAGGGGCATCATATTCCTTGTCCACTACACAAAAAGCGACATGAAAGATGTGATTCACCGCATCCTACCCCACCACCACTAGTAGAACACCATTATACCTGATCCTCAAGAAGGTACCGACGACGGCTATGCGTTTTCACAAATGTCAAAAACCTTGAATCCAAGCACCATAGGATACAAAAAAGTACTTGAATCTTCCATTTTCATCCAGATGCAATGTCGTCTTACTTCCAAGATTTGTGGACTCAATCATGTAACGGTAAGCATTCAAGACTTCATACCCATGGTCGAGTGTCCCCCGAACTACGTCTTTGGCAATTCCCATGGCCGTATATACCTTCCAATAACTGAATAGGACTCCCAAATCCCTAAGGATTTGATTGGGCATAAGCCTCGTTGAAGGACCTTTGCCATCGGCGAAACTACTCCTGAAATATTCACCGAGGACCTTTGCCGTGGCGGGAGGATTTTGGCCCGAGATGTGCTCCGAACCACATGTGTGATGCTTTTCATGTTTATGAATGATGAATCTGTTAGATCTTGCGTACTTCACCACTCTCACCCTCCACTTCCAATTTGAATTAGCACATTTGAAGTAAAAGACACTACTCGAATTAATCACCTTCTTTATTCTGAAATCTTTTTTCAAGCAAGAAATACATAAAGTGTTAGATAGTTCATTCTTGTCCTTGAATGACATTCCAATAATAAAACCGGTCCCGTCGTCTTGAAGATTTCTAGATTGTGTCGATTGAGAAGAACTGCACATCGTATTAGTCGTATTAATGAGCGTAGGTGTTTGATCATCATCTGGAATATTCATGTCTAGATTATCCAGCCTATCATCAAAGAAGTATTCTTTTTCTTCTTCTTCTTCTTCTACGTTCTGGTTCTCATTCTCTATCGTCTTTTCAAGCATGTACACCCTTAACACTGGCCTGGTTGAATCACTTAGATAAGAACGTAACCGAACCTGATCCGTTATCTTGAAAAGCAGTACCCTCTGATTTTCAAAGGAGCTGTGTATATAGCTGATGGCGAATTCTTTCGGTTGATAATTCAGTTCACAAAATTTGATGATTAAGTTCACAAAATCATCATACGAATCATTACTTTGGACTGTCATAGCTATCGTCTCTAGCATTTCACCCTCCTTCCAATGCCATATATATCGATTGCTCTTCTTGACCCATTGACCATGACAATCCAGCCCTATTGTTATTAATCCATCCTTTAATGGTACCTAAATAAAGTCATTTGTTAAAAAAAGTTGATAGTGATTTCATAGTGCCGTGAATGAATCCCAACAGATGTGTTATCTATTGCAACAGGTAAGTAATGAGTCGCAATAGATTTTTACCTGTTGGGATTCATGTTACGGGTCTAAATATCTGTTGTAACAGATGAATCGCCTGTTAGAATTAACGTTATAACTAAATCACCTTTGAAGCTGATTCCAACAGATGAGTGACAGTTGCAACAGATAATTAACCTATTTCGACAGATGACTTACCTATTGCAACAGGTTATTAATCTGTTGTAACCTATATTGGAATCGTGTTCAGATTCTGTTGTAACAGGTAACTAATCTGTTGACATATATGTCAAATGTTGTAACAGATGACCCATCAGTTTAAACATGAATCCACTATGTCAGTCTTCCATTGAAATAGATGTCTCATCTACCGCAACAGATGATTTATCTGTTTAAACAAATGGATTTTATATTGGATTCATGATTGGGTTCTATCCATTGTTAGAAAACAACAACACAATAGCAGTTACCCAGATGACAAATTCAATTAAAAATCATAATTTGACTTACCAACATCTCCTATGATGTAATGACAAAGTGGAAAGTGATGTTAGAAACAAAATTTGACCTAAGAAATTGGTCAAATAACAATAGTAGCGGTAACAACAACAACAACAAATGGTCAACAAGAACAAGATGAAGATGATAATGTAGTAGAATATGATGATAATGAAGTAGAAGATGATGAATGAAGCAGCAAGAACAATGAATAACAAAAATCGCTAAGAGAGAGAAAATAACAATGGGTGAGAAGAGAGAGAAAGACACCTTTTTTCCCCTCAAGTTTCCATTATATAGGCTAATATTTGAATAAAAGTGTAAATTTAAAAACTTGTGGGTTATTTTTAAACTTCTCCAACTTTCTTAATCCATAATAAAGTAATGGTCACCATCACCTAATAATTAAGACTTGTATCACCTACACCTCATTTTAAAACTCTTTTGTCACCTGTTGCCCAAACCCCCGTGCAACACACATATTCGGAAAATAGTATATAAATAGGGATAGTTTAAGTAAGTAAAAAAATAATGAATAATTGAGGTGTAACAATGGAAAAAATAATTCAAATATTTTTTTTTACCATTGTCACATTTATCCTAGTGGTCTGTAGATATAGTGTTCCTTTTAAATTGAACTTTAGATAATTGTGGTCTAATACATTTAAATATTTGCATTTTGCTTCTTATCATAGTGTTTGGGAAGACTGCAAAATACTTCTAAACTATTTCAAATTGATTATTTTACGCCATCCCAATATTTGGATGAATTTTATTAATAGTTATTCAAGTAGTTATTCAAGCTTTGAAAGTTAGTTATGTCAACTACTTTTTTATTTTTTGGATAATAAAATTAGTCAATTATCAATATTTTCTTCACAAAAAATAAAATAAAATGGAACACTTCAAAAGTCACCTTCTCTTCTATTTGGTAGGTCATGTCGTTAAAACGTCATGTTTTTTTTAATGAAAGACTTCTTTAACTCATCAAATTGTATTCTAATTCTTTCTTAAAAAATACACTGATATGAAAGGTTGATTAAACCGACAAAAAATATAATTGTATACTTATGGGATCTTTATTAACAAAAAAAGTAAATAAATATTTATGCCTTTAAGTAAAGTTGGAGAAATTATTGCACCACATCTATATATAATAGAGAAAATAACCAATTACCCCCTAAACTATACTCAAAAAGGCTGTGACACTCCTCAACTTAAAGGGGGTCCTACTACCCCCCTGAACTAATTAAAAGTGTAATTTTGACACCCTTAGTTCCTACGTGGAACACACGTGTGCCTACATGGACACTTTAGTGTGTTGTGCCATGTAGGCACCAAGTAGGCACTAAGGGTGTCAAAATTACACTTTTAATTGGTTTGGGGGGGGGGGGGGTTAATAGGACCCCCTTTAAGTTGAGGTGTGTCATAGCCTTTTTGGGTATAGTTCAGGGGGTAATTGGGTATTAACTCTACTTTAAAATATCTTTATTTTTCTTAAATAATTATTTAATGAGTCATTTTCATAACTCAAACCACTTCTTATTCCCATAACTTTCTTCTAATAATGTTCATTAGTCTTGTGCTTTAACCTATTATCATCATCTTTATAACTGTAATGATTTATCTGTCATTATTAACAGGCACCTCACCCATAGACACTTGGTACAAGGATTATTGAAATTCGATCTCATTCTAGTATGGGACGACGAAGATTAAGATTTTGAAAGTTGAAATTTTGGTTAGGATGACGTCACCCGACGATAGCGGAAATTTTTTTGCTACAACAACTTTAGTATAACAGTCGGTAGGCCGCTGGGACGATGGGACCAGAAACCCCAAGTAGGAAATTTTATATTCTCCTTTTTCCTTGTCAGTTGCAAAAGGATAAGGTTCATTCACAAACACTCCTAGGGTTACCTCATGTCCTGGGAATAATGGAGAAGGGGGATTTTCGCTTTAATGGCGTAAAACCCATACTAAATTTCATGTCACAAATTCTCTTCACAGAACAAAAAATTATGTTCATTTCTCTAAAGTAGCTACTTGGCATCCAAGAAGGCTGGTTTTAACTAAGTTGTTTAGATCTGGGTCAGAAAGTATAAGCATAACATAGATTGATGGGTGATTTCATGCTTACACCTTCGGGCACGATGTCAAGATTGAGAAAATGGGTGAAAACCCAGTTAATTTGGTGGAAATTTATTGTTATTTTTGAGATATTGATACTGTCCATTAATTTATATGTTACCTTGTTGTTCATCCTTGCATGATTACAAATGGTGTTTTACAAAAAAATTGGTTTAAACCTAGTAAAACCCTAAATTAGAGGTGGTTAATGTTGATGGATTCAAAATAAAAAACCACAATGATTACAAAAGGAATGGGTAATTGGTAAAGTATCAAGGTCAGGTTAAATGGTTGGGTTGATTGTATGCTCCTAAAATGAATGCTTGAATTTAATAAATACAACTTGCTATCACATACTTTGTTATGACCTATAAATGGGTCATTATGGAACTTATCACGGCTCAGCCTTGATAAGTAAGTTAATTACTCAAACTGATAAAGAAAATAAAAAACAACAATAATATAATCCAAGGAGAAACTTGTAAAATGTAGGTAGACCTATACAAGCATCATAATAGCGGAGGTCTTAAACAAATAACATAAATCACCCAAAACATGGTATCATAATGAAAGAGAATCTAAGTACAAATCCAAAACTGAAAGTATAGATCAAAGACAGTACAAATCAGCCTCTGATCCAAATAAAGACATAAGTAAAATAGAATGAGATTTGGAACTTGCCCTGACACTAGAATGATCTGGTATATTCATTAACACCAATCAACAATATGATCTCAACTGCCTCGTGAGGTGTTTGTACTAGGATCTGCACTGAAAGGGCACAGTAGGGGTGAATACAATCCACTTGTACATAGTGGATATCATATGATGACTGAGAAAAGAATAAATAAGGTAAGTAAAAAAAACACTATGAGCATGTGACCTGTAAGCAGAAAAGTCTGAAACAGTAGCTTACACCATTTGCACTAACAGTTCTAATAAACAAAAAAAATAAAAATAACACAAACATATATGAAGAATATGTTGAAACTAAAAATATGCCAAAGAAACTAAAGAAATCATGAAAGATACTCATGCGAATTCAATGCAATGCAACCTGAATAAGATAAATGGTGAAAGGCATTGCATGACTTTCTGTATACACCCCTAAACTCGTAGCTCCTAGGTCAGACCCATGGATAATTCGCAACCTATATATTGTATCTTATATCTCAATCTCAACTTACCTTTTTGGCTTGTGTTCACGAAGAAGGTTTTTACAAAGTGTCTGATTTAATATCAAAAATAAAGTTTTTCAGTAGTACTATTATCTCATGAACGTATATCTATGGAATGAGGATGTAACGCTCACAATCAACTTAATATGATGATATCCTACCCATCCAATATGTATGTGTGTGCGTGTGTGTGTATATATATATATATATATAAGTGATCCCAAAAATCAACTCAATATGACCATAATTCGTGATCATCAAACCTAATTAGGCTCCATAAGAATAAACATACATGTAAGGCATCATTAATACTATATGAACCTCTAACTCAGGCATTTCCATCAATATAAAGACAATCAATGCTCAAATAAGGTTTATACTAGCAAACTAAGCTCTCACATAGAAATTATATCTATAATGAAGGCATCTAAATGTATAGATTAGGCCAATGATGTTAAATAAAGCCCCAACACAGGAAACACATAATATCAGATATCACAAGTCAATAATGATATAGTATAAGTTCCCACACGAGCAGACAACAATAATAAGAAACTCAGTAGACAAATGCTATAGTTATTTTATCCACCCCATAACATGCTTTTTTATTCATATACTACCTAGATCTATTAAGCCATAACCTGCCTTAAAATGATGGAATCTCAATCTAAAGTTCTTCAACATAGAGCCTTCCCCTTACGAACAACTTGATAATTATCTACAACATTCAAATATAGCATTTACACATTAAAAGAAAACTAACGATACCCATATATTGAGAACATTTGGATTGGGTCTAAAATGGGTTCAAAAAATAAATTCTAAAATAAAAGGGGTAACAACAAAATATTATTTTAAAATCATATTCTCCAAGGTTATAAGATTCTACAGGAGAAAGTTCACGTGAAAATGAGTTAAAAATGAAGTCCAAATTAAAGAAAATTCTTTTTAAACATTACCTGTACAAACCCAAATTTCCAGTTTGGAAATATGATTTAAAGGTGTTTTTGATGATATAATCAATAAAAAATAATGGGAATAAGGTTTTGGAGCTTACCCAAGCTTAAATGGTGAAGAAATTCTCAAAAATCACTCAAATCTAAAGCTCAAATATCCAAAAATAGAGGGAAATGTGAAAATTAGACTTATATACTAACACCACTTTTGCTACTTAAGAGGTCAGCACTTAAGAAATAGCAGTCGGACCTACGTGGCTAGGCCCGCTTAAGTGATCCCTTTTTGCTAAAGTGGAACCTGCTAAAATGGTCGTTGCCCACTTTAGTAGCAGGCAACTAATCAAATATGATTGCTAAAGCAGTTCTTTGATTCTTAAGTGGCTACTGCCAAAGCAATATTTTGACTGCTAAAGCAGATGCACCAGCAATTTTGTTAAGTTAGAAAATTGTTGGTCGATCCCTCGAGATTTGCTCGAAATCCCATCAATGAAAACAAACTATGATACTAGGCTAAATTCAATGTTTCTGACTCAATGACGACGTTAGAATTTTTGTAAAAATTATTTTTACCAAATTGACCTAGGATCCCTTTTATACTTTTTCAAACAAAGGGTCAAAATATAAAATGAAGGTCCTAAACCCACACCAACCTTGCTACTAAGCCAAATTCAGTATTTCTTATATACTAGCAGTGTCCAAATTGCCATCCAACACTGAGAACAATGAATGTTGATTGAAGCCAACTATTGCTTCGTAAGGCTTTAAAAACCACAAACTCACACAAATTATTCTCGATTGGATCAAGAACTTTGTCAACCATCCTCAAACCCCAAAATATCATATAGCAACTATAGAGATGGGAAAAATGGTCAAAACATATAAAAATCAAGTTTTCATGAAACATGCCATTACAACATCCACCACTAAAACTCTAGTTCATCCTAGAACTAAAAGGCAAGGGAATACCTGAATCGGTCAAAAGCAGAGCTTAAATATTATGCATATTGTACTAAATCTCCCAAATAGCCTCCTCAATAAGAGGGTATCTCCTCTGAACCTTAATCATTGGAATATCTTTCGAAGTCAACCATCTGACATCCTTGGCTATAATGGATATTGGATCCTCAACAAAGGTCAACCTCTCATCCAACTAAATCGAGTCCCAACGAAACACGTGGGACTCATTCAGAATATAGCGCCAAAGAATACATATAGGAAAAAATGGATGAATGGCTGAAAATTCTGAAGGTAAGGCCATCTCATAAGTAACCTTCTCAAATGTCCAAAAATTCTTAAATGGTCCAATATACCTTAGGCTAAGCTTTCCCCTCTTCACAAACCTCATCACGCTTCATTGGCAACTCATGAGTAAAGACTCAATAACTAATCCCAAACTTTAAAGCACAAAGTCTATGGTCCACATAATTCTTTTTCCTAGTCTGGGCTGGTAGAATCCTATCCTGAATAACCCAAACCCTATCCATAGACTCGTAAAGCAAGTTGGTACCTGGGGGTTAACCTGTGAGGTCTAAAACCAACTAATAGAACATCAACAATGCCTACCATACAATTACTCAAAAAGGGCCATCTCAATACTCGAATAATAACTATTATTCTAAAAGAACTCAACTAAAGCTATTGTTGCTCTCACTGACCTCCGAATTCCATAACACATGCATGAAGCATATCCTTTAAAATCTAAATAGTCCGCTCCAATTGCCCATTATTTTTGGGGTAGAAAGTTGTACTAAAGTCAGTGTGAGTACCCAAATCCTCTTAAAATATCTGGAAGAAGCTAAAAATTAACATAATGCCTCTATCTAAAATAATAGACATGGGTACCCCATAAAGATGAACTATCTCATAAACATAGATACATACCAACTTCTTAGTACTAGATGTGATTTGAATATGAATGAAATTGGCTGATTTGGTCAACCTATCCATGATGACCCAAATATTTTTAGAACCATCAGAAGAACGAGGTAAACTACTCATAAAATTTATAGTGATTTGCTCTTATTTTTACTTAGGAATAGATAATCTTTGAAGTAAGCCACACGGTCTTTGATGCTTGACCTTTTCCTGTTAACAACAAAAGCAACGAGCTATAAAATCCACCATATCCTTTATATACCACCTTATATCTTGGTCACACCTGGATGGATAAAATATTTGGAATAATGTGACTCCTCCAAAATTTGTCTTACTCATCCACAAAGTCTCAGCATATAAAATCGACCTCCAATACTAAATACTTCATCAAAATCAATAAATGTTGCCTTATCCTCTCCATTGAACACTTTATCTCAATTGCCCTTAAGCTATCATCATCAAACTGGTGAGCTCGAATCTTCTCCATCAGGGAAGATTTAGCATTAAAAAATGCTAAAACATGCTTGAGTGTCGAAATATCAAGTTTAGACATTTGGTTAGCAAAAGATTGAACCTCCAAGGCTAAAGGCCACTCTCAGGTCAAGAGATGAGCTAAACTCCCTATACTAGTCGACTTCTAGCTCAAGGAATTTGCAATCACATTAGTCGTGCCTAGAAGATTCAAAATAGTGAGTTCATAATCTTAAGCAACTCAGGACATCTACTGCCTCATATTAAAATCTTGTTTTCCTAAGAAATATTGAAGGCTATGATGGTCAGAGAAAATCTCTCAAGGAAATCTATTCAAGTAATGATACCAAAACTTTAATAAAAATAATGCGACTACCAACTCCTAATCATGGGTAGAGTAATTTCCTTTATGAGGCTTTAATTGAAGAGAGGCATTAACAATTTTCTTACCCTCCTACATCAACACCATACCTAAACCAACATAGAAGTGTCACAAAATATTGTAAAAGCATACCTTCCTTAGGCAAAGCCAAAATAGGAGATGAAGTCATCAACTCTTTGATCTCTTGAAAGCTCTTGTTACACACATCTTAACGCTGAGAAACCATCATTTTCTGATTCAACTTTTTCAAAGGAGCCATAACAGAAAAGAAATCCTCTATAAAACATTGATAATAGCCAACCAAACTAATTAAATTCAAAATTTTTGTAGGTCAAGTTGGTCTACCCTAATCATGAATCACTATTATATGGGCCAAATCAATCATAACACTATACTTAGTCACCACAATACTTAATAAAGAGATAGAATCTAACAAAAACTGACACTTGGAAAACTTAGCATACAACTTATCATTACATAGTCTCTGATTACAATACTCAAATGCTTTACATGGTCGCCCTCACTCTAAGAATAAACTAAGATGTCATCTATAAATACAATATAAAAGAAGTCCAGGTAGGGTTGAAGTACCCATTTTATCGACTTTATGAATGTTTCTCAGGCATTGGTAAAAATAAATTACATGTCCAAGTACTCATAATGATCGTATCGAGTTTGAAAATTTATGTTTGGAACATTTGAAGTCCTAATCTTCAGTTGATTATACCTAAATCTCAAATCAATCTTAGAAACATTAAAGCAGTCTAATTTTGTGATAGAATTCATAGGAGGCGATAAGGCAACACTAGTATCACAAACAAGGGTGAAATAAGACAAACACCCTTTCTCTATCATGCGACGAGCAGGCATAAAATATATAACACCCTTCAAACTAAAATTAAGCGTAACCTTCCAAGCTGAGCTCGACATACTTGCCATAGCTAAGGTCATTGTCTTTGCATAACAATCCAAATGGCATGATAAAAAGCATAACGATCTATACCTAAAATAATATCAAAATCAACCATATCTAGGTCAATCAAGTTTGCCTAAGTCTCATGGTGTACAAAGGTAACCACACATGATTAGTACACCAATACACTATAAAAGAATCTCCTACAGGGGTAGAAATATGAAGAACCATAGTAAGGGGCTCATATGCAACATCAAATCTAGTAAAAAATAGATAGACTCATAGGAAAATGTAGATACATGATCAAATTAAAGAAAATTAGATCTATAACAATTTGGGATGATACCTATCATAGCTATATTAGAAACCTCTATCTTAGGTCTCTCATGTATTGCATAACACTGACCATGTCTGCTTCCTAATTGAGTAACCCCATAACTGCCTCCACGATTATGCCCACCTCTACCTCTAGCACCTTTAGAACTACCACTACTACTCTATAAACTACTAACTGTAGATATAGTAGTACAAAAAACTTAAAACTGAGAACCATGCTAAGTGGATCCATACTCACATCGAGGGTAATTAATGGCAATATCACCAAACTTATCTTATACAAAATATGCTCTACATATCGACCAAATATAACAAGGTATGGATGAACTAAAATGAACACCATTTACTAAAGAACTAATTGTGGAACCTTCACTCAGATGACTTGATACCTATCCAATAAAAGTTCAGAACCGGAATGTCTACCACTTGATCCCTATAATGCAGCTTTAACTAGCCTGCCATGATAACCACAAGAACCTTTACTACAGAAATCTCTACCCCAGGAGACATATCTACTTAACATATATTGATGATGCATCTTCTTGGTACCTTATTGAGTAGATAAATAATAGACTTGGTCATCTTGTCATGCTAAATATTAGTCTATTAATAAGCCCTTAAAACTACCATCTAGGCCATTGCCAACTAATATATAATATCCATCCTCTTCACAAACTTCCAAATCCTCTCAGACTTGGTATAAATTCTAACAGCTAAATATCTGGATAAGGTGTGAAAACCAACCTCATACTCAACAATAGTCATAAATCCCTACTCCAAGTGATCAACCTCATCACATATTTGATCTCTCAAAATATGCATGGTATAAATCTCTCCAAAAAGGCCTCAACAAATAGGTTGGAAGAAATAATCGGTGAATCCAAAGGCCTTTAACTAGAAAATGACCTTCATTAATTGCAAGCCATATCCGTCAATAGATAGGTAGTAAAAGAAAATCCAAGAGATACAAGGAATCCAAGATTATGTAACTTTACCTAGAAATAAATCAAAAACTTGTAGCTCCTTGCTAATAGCTCCACTAAACTTAGGCAAACCGAAGTGAATAAACCTCTCAAATATCTTTTGATTATTAGAAGACATAAATATACCTAAATCAATGTGAGAAATAGTGAGTATGACAAGAAATTAATATATATATATATATATATATGGGTACTAGATATAATGATTCTACCCTAGAAGTAGGGATACCTTAAAAAGGTGTCAGCACTATGGTGGAACATAAGTCAAAGTTTGAGGAATATTAAGTATAGTAAAGGGAACACCCTCCAAATAACTTAACAGACAAACAAAGAAAAACTGAAGTACTAGGGTATCGACTGAACCCTATAAAATCTGAGCTAGTCTCGCATACTGTGACTAATAATCATTCCTGGAATACGCAATCTCTAGCTTATAGAGGCCTTTCTACTAGGTTCCTTAGCTGGCGAAGATCCTCATGACCATCCTCTACCTATGGTCCACCCATGAACCCTGATATCAATTGTATTTATGCACCTAAATATCATTATGTATACATATTTAGCCTAGTTTTGAGGATTTCTTTTGTGTGTAATCAGTTATTAATGTTATAATTAAGCATATATATGTTAAAGTACATGTTTATAGTGTTAAAGATATGTTAAAAACATGAATATAATCAAATTGGTCACAAGGAGTTTAGATGAGAAAACTAGACCTTTTAGCTGGAGCAATGAGTTGTTCTAGTGTATCTCAATGGAATCCATTATGTTCTGTGCACTAATTTGTGTTGTTTAAGGCTTTCTTTTTTGGTTTAATTTGGATTTTTATTAATCAACTTAAAAGGCATTTTCACTACATGTATGGAAATTATAAACTTTAAACGTATGTGGCCCAAAAATTGACCAAATAAACAAGGTCTAACCCACTTGGTTTATCTGTCCCATGTTACTCTTTTAAGAAAGAGTAGGGTTTCTAAATTAATCGTCTTAGATGATATTTCCCTTTCACCGCCTCTTTCTTTATTTCTATGCTCCTAAAGCTTTGATCTGTCCTTGTTTAGCTCTGGGTGATCAATACTCTTCCTTTGTTGTTCATTTCGGTCCATCTTGCATGAGTATGTAAGCATCTTCATTTCATGTACACTTCCGACTCAGACCTTTAGTTTCTTCAGGTAAAGTCTTCAGTATTGTATCTATCTTTTTTGGTACTAAAAGGAAGGTATCATCTATAGAAAGTTGTTCCTTTCCTCTTGTAAGTGTCTTGACCTATTCACCGGTATTCCTATTTGCTTCAGATCTAGTCTGACTCTTGTCACCCCACTTGCAGCTGTAGTTGGGATGGAAATACTGGGAAATCTTAAATCATATTAAGATCAATGATCAAAAGAAAAATAAAGCCTAAAGGATATTGGAAAGGCAATTACAAAGTGTGGAACTTAGAGGCAAATTAAAGGAGTTAGTTACAAACAAAAGTGGATGATTTGAAGACAAGGACATTTTCTACACCATAAAACTTCCAAGATGAAGGTGTGGCACACGATGAGATACAAAGAAAATTTTCAAATCTATTGTACATATGTCATTAGGGTGTGTCATACCCCAAATCGCGTAAATACAAGGGCGTACCACACCCAAGGGTATAAAATGACCTAATTTCTTATACACTATAAATAGGACACCTGACTCTTATTGTAGAAATATTGGATGAATTTTGGGGATAGAAAATACATGAGGAAAGCTGCAATTAGGGTTTTTAATATTTATTTTAGTTTACTTTTAGTTTTTACATATGAATTTCATTTTTCTGATTTGTTTTGAAACTATGAGTGGCTAAATACCCCCATTATAGGGTTAAGGCTACGAATATGATTGTGTAATTATGGTTTATACTTGGTTTGTATGTTTATCAAGCATGTGATTTCTAATGTTCTGGTTTTACTATTCTCAAGCGTCATGAACTTTAGGATAAATTATAGTACCAAATTGAATTAACCATAGGAGTTGAGGGATGACATAACGAACGTAAGGAGTGCAGATCATATCTTGAATCATTATAATTCAATCGTTAAAGTGTAATTTATGTTTAGGATAAAGATATATCTAAACATCCCACTTGGTTAATAAAATGAGAGGATAGTTTAATGCATCCAAGTTAAAGATTCACAACCCTGCTCAATGATGTAGTTGTGAGATTAATTTGGGTTAATGACTTAGAGGATGACCATTCCTGAGTTATAATATCAACCCTATAGATCAACTATCACGATAAGCACCAATACGATTAGAAACCATATTTATGCATGGATGTGAAGTAAATGCCTCAACTTTGGAAGATAAGTTCATACTGTTGTTATTTTATATTTAGATCATAGGTTCAAAACTAAAATCCTTAATATGTTACACACTCTCACTTACTTAATCTTACTAGTAAAGCTAGAATTTGTTCATTGCCGAGCACAAGTCCCCGTGGGTTCGACATCTTGCTCGAAATAGATACTTTATTACTTGCACAACCACATATATTTGCGTGTACAATAGGATCTCAATAAATTTTTGGGGTCATTGTCGTGGACTTGATAATTGGCAACTTTTTGATTGCTAGTTGTAATCTTTTGTTTTGTAAGTGCTTAAAACTTGATTTTCACTTCTAAACATGCATGTACAGGTCTAAATCTTAAGTAAGATGGCAGAGGAAATGGTCTTGGTTAACCCATTTCTTAAACTGGAGCAATACTTACATCAATTAGGAGAGATGCAGTACTTCTCTATCTCATCCTGCAAGTTCAACAGGATGAAGCTATTCCTACAACCATGGTTGTAGAACAACAACCCTTAGGATAGTACGCGAAGTGTCAATCCAACTCATAACTAATGTTACCTTCACTATCCACAGAGTAGAACTTCAAGGTAGATTTGAGCTCAAATAGAATATGGTGCAAGTTTTACACAACTGTGGGCAATTCACAAGCTATCACATGAGGATCCATAGGTGCATCTGTAGAACCTTTTAGAGATCAGTGCCACCTTTATTCCTATTAGAGTTTCAACAGGATATGTGACACTCACTCTCTTCCCCATCTCACTATTGGGGAAAGTGGAGAAATAGTTAAAGGCAGAACCTTCAAACCCCATCACTACAGGGATGACATGGCATTAAATTTCCTCATCTGATTCTTCCCATCTTGCAAAATTTTGAGGTTAAGAAGTGATAAACTGAGTTTTAAGCATAAGCCATATAAGAATATTTATCATGCTTGGGAGAGATTCAAGTCTCTTCTCAAAGATTGCCTACACCAAAAACAAACCAGCGATGTATTAGGTTATACTTTTGTTGAAACTCTTGACCATACCACAGAACTTTTGTAAGTTTTAGCTATAGGTGGTCAAGCTTTAGAAAAATTATGATGAGTTGTACACTCTGATAAACCGAATTGCACAAGGTAATCATGAATGGTAGGGTGGTACGTCCAGAAGTGTAGTGAAAAAGCCTGTCGGATGATTGATGTGGATGGTGTCATAACTTTTGGCCACTTAGTTATCATATTTTCAAAACCAAATGATGACACATTTTAGCAAGTACAGTGTGAATCAACCCAGGCCCAAGTAAATGTAGTTCAGTAAACTCAGTCGTAGTATGGGATTTGTGATTAGTGGTCATGCTACAGACTCATATGGAGTAAGCCTAGAGTCAGTGAACTTTGTGGGCAACACACAGAAGGGTAACAAGGATTATGGTACTGGCTACAATCAAAAGTGGCAAAGTCAACTCAATTACTCATGGGCCAATAATAAGGCTTACATTCAGCAATTTTAGTAGTATCAGAGCATTCATTATAACACTTAGGCTAGAAATATTGAAAAGACATTGAAAAAAATCCTACTCAATCAAGAACAAATGGTTTCAAGGATAAAATATCAACAACTTGCTCAGAAAAATTTGGAGACCTAGTTAGGGTAGTTGGATCAAGCTCAGAACACAAGACCTCAAGGGAGTTTGCCAAGTAACATAGAGAATTAGAAGCAGGTAAAGTCGGTCACCTTGAGGAGTGGTAGAGACCTCATTTGCTGACCTCCAAAAAAATTTAGGATGTACAAGCAGAGTTATTCCTACAATAGTCAAGGGAAAAACAAGTGACAGTCAAAGATGCTAAAAATTTGATGAAGTCCAAGTACCTAAAAATAAAGGCAGTTGATCATATATAAGAGAGACTACCACCACCGTTCCCTCCAAAGCTCAAAAAGGCTAAAGAGGATGCCTGATTTAAGATGTTGTTTGTCACATTCAGAGAATTTCACATTAACCATCCTTTGTTAGATGTTTTGCAGGGAATGCCTAAGTATGCTAAGTACTTTAAGGATGTCATGACCAATAAGAAAAAGCAAGGAGACATTGAGAATATAGGACTTACTAAGGAGTATTTTCGTGACCTGATTTATGAGTCATGATGGCACCTACTTTATCCCGCCAGTAGGTAAGTCAAACCATACCTTGGACCTATAAACAATGGGATCATTTGGTGGAAAATGGTATAAAGGTGGAAATTGGTAAGTAAAGACTTGCAACAATAAATTAGGTAAATTATCATAATAGAAATAATAATACTACAAAGGGTAAATAAGAGAAAAGTGACATCCCAGGACCTAGTAGTATCGATACTAAAGCCACTAACAAAAGGACTATGAGTATGTAATAGTGAAATATACATCAATATTGAATAAGGAATGACTAAGAGAAAGTAAAAAACGGGGAAAAGGTCAACTCCGACTCCAAGAGCTCACCCTATCTTTAAACTATAAGCGGCACGATCGCAATGTCAATGATGGCCACTAGTACTTGGATCTACACCAAAATGGTACAAAAGTGTAGTACGAGTACCAAAGACATAGGTACGCAGTAGGTATAATTGATTGGCTAAGAAAAATCACAATATAAGTACAATAAAGATGGAAGATAAATATTCAAGTCAAGGTAAAAAGGTGAACCTAGAATAATGCTCCAAATAATGTAAAATACGTAATAGAAACAAATATAATATGAACAAAGTACATAATTGATACTACAAGACTGACCCCTATAAGCCTATAAGAGTAGAAAAGTAAATAGCCCAATGCAGGCCCTTATAAGCCCGGAGGGTGCAATCAAAGAGAGTAAATAATCAGAATTACATTAATTAACCATAACTCAGGCCATAATCGTGAATCCATCCTTACCACAACATACCATAAATTACCTCTAAATGCAAGACTTGAACAGCCACTCAAGATTATCATCATTTGCCAGTATTTAATTGAAACTCATATCACTAATTGCCGGACTTGAACAAAAACTCAAAATCATGAATCGCCGAGATTTAATCGAAACTCAATATCATAAAATAACAGACTAGAACTATAACTCAATTCAACTTCCAAGTGCCACTATTTTGTGTGTGTGTATATATATATATATATACCATGTATCCAACATCCTCAAGCTCATAATATACGATTTAAAGGGTACAACACGGCTATAAACTCAAGACGGAGCTAATGATGGTCTTCGCCTAAGGGAGGCCAAAGGGGCCCACATCTAATCTCTAAATCAATTTGAAGGCATATACTACCCAAATAGGTTAAGGTATTTAATCTTTACTACAAGATATTAAGCGAATTTTAGTCCTAAGATAGCAATTCTACCTAATGCATGAGCAACTAAGTCAATTATGCTAAATTTACGATTCATTAATAGACTAAATAATCCAAATAATTCTAATTATACCTCTAAGATATAATTCCCAATACATATGTAGAAAATTATTATAACTATACTACAAATTATCCTGATTTATGAGAGAGGTAAACCTAACGTGCCTAGACGATAATAAATTCCTAGTGAAATATGCTAAATAAGTGATTATCTATGATAAGAAACTTCTGCATGAGGTCATGCTATCAAAATAAAAATCTACTCATCAATATGAGAAAAATGGTACCCATATTGCAGTTTTTATCAGTCGGGTCCAAAATCACATAAAAATCCTATATGGGGCCCATTTGTGGAATCGCACTATCAAAATTGTCAATTTCCCTCTATGCTCAGGAACATTTACCCATAAGAATGCATAAGTCCTAAGCCCAAATGGTTCTACAATCAATCCACCAATATTCTAGGGTTTTCAAGAAATAGTAGAGAATTTAACTATGGAATTAATGAGAATTTATAAAGAATTTAGAGAAGAAATGAGTAATTCAAGTTCACGAACACTCCAAAATCACTTACTAATATTTCTCCTATATCTCCACATGTTCTAGGTTTCTCACTCTTGGACTTGTGTGAAAAATGAGAGAAAATCAGACTAATTGAGGATTGTAACTAGGATCCGCTAAAGAGGGCACTTTGCTACTTTTGTGGTCTGTGCTAAAGCGTCCAGGTGCCGCTAAAGCGCTACATGCTTATGACTAGCATGCCGATGAAACCAAAAATCCAATGCTAAATTGGCATGCACTTTAGCAGTTAGCTTTACACTAAAGTGGGTCGCTGGGGCTGGGCCAGCCCGCCAAAGCGACTAGAAGGCTGCAAAACTAGCCTCTACTAAAGCACCTAAAAGGCTACTTTAGCGGATGCTCTAGCTAGAGACTTGAAATTTTTCCAAGTCTCTATTGTCCCTTCGTGATTTATCTAGAATCTCGTATACGCAAATAGACTATATTATACTATAAAATTTGCCTTTCTAGACTTAATGGCGCAGTTAAATTTTCCATCAGAGGTCATTTTGATGAACTGTGCAGCCTCCACTAAAGCACCTAAATGGCTGCTTTAGTGGATGCTTTAGCTAGAGACTTGAAATTTTTCCAAGTCTTTATTGACCCTTCGTGATTTGTCTAGAATCTCGTATACGCAAATGGACTATGCTATACTATAAAATTTGCCTTTCTAGACTTAATGGCGCAGTTAAATTTTCCATCAGAGGTTATTTTGATGAACTGTGGGTCCCATAATTATGTGCCATTTTTCTTAATTTTCGTCCACTAGCCCAAAATATGTCCAGAAGCCTTGGGACCTAAATGAAAGGCTCCCTAATCTAAAATTGACATTTTTGAGCCATTAGAACTGTCAAAATTGGTATACGAGGTTGTTTGACTGACTTTTTGCCTGGTAGCCAATTTTAATCGGCGAAGACTTCTTAATAGGAAATTGACTCTAAAAATCAAACGAACTATCGAGTAATCAAACTGTAATCTCCAGCAAGTCATAAATGACTTGTGGTAGATATAGGAAAGATCTAAATAATGAAAATAGGTGGAAATGTTGAAAATGACATACAGGGTCATTACAACATCCACTACTGAAAGAACTTTCATTTGTTAAATTAAAGGTTTAGGATGTACCTGAAGTTTCGAATAGGTAAAGAATTTTGGCCCGTATCTTGCTCTCAATCTCCTAAGTAGCCTCCTCTACTAGGCGGAGTCCCACTGAACCTTCTCTACTGGAATCTCTCTAGAGCGTAACCACTTGAAATTCTTGGCCAATTGAACACAGGCTCGTCCACAAAGGTCAACTAGTCATCCAACTGAATCTAGTACTACCAAAGCACATCAGACTCATTGGAAATATACCATTGTAATATAGAAAATAGAAAACTAGATGGACAATAACAAATATGGGGTATAGTCTATCTCATATGGCACCTCTCTAACTATGTGAAAAATCTCAAAATGTCCAATATATCTAGGACTGAGCTTGAATTTCCTTCCAAATCTCACACACCATTTATAGGTGATACATGGACGAACACCAGGTCACTAGCTCCAAATCTTAATATGAAGTCTATAATATGCATAAGCCTTCTGCCTACTCTGAGATTCCCTTAACCTTTACTGAATCACCCTAACTCTATCCAACAACTCATGATGTAAGTTAGTACCACATGCTCTAATCTCAAAGGTATAGAACCATCCAATTAAAAATGACACTTCTTGACACATCAAGCCTCAAATGGTTCCATCTCAATCAAATAGTAGATATTATTATACACGAACTCCACAAAGGCTAAGTGATGCTCTTATTTACATCCAAAATCTATAGCACAGGGTTGAAGCATATCTTTGAAGATTTGAATAGTCTGCTCCGACTGCCCATAAGTATGAGGGTGAAAGGCCATGCTAAGATCTACTTGAGTGCCCAACTCCTACTAAAAATCCCTCCAAAAGATAGAAGTGAACAATGAACCCCAATCTAAAATGATAGATATAGGTACACCATGTAGATAGACTATCTTATGGACATAGATACGAGCTAACCTCCTGACATTGAAGGACATATAAATAGGAATTAAATATGTTGATTTGATCAACTAATCCACTATGACCTAAATACTATCGAAACCACAGGAAGTGTAAAGTAAACCACTAATGAAGTCCATGGTGATCTGCTCCCACTTTTAGTCAAGAATAATCAATATTTAAATCAAGCCACCACGTTTCTAATGCTCGGCCTTCACCTATTATCAACATAGGCAACAAGCTATAATGTCTACCATACCTCTCTTCATTCCACTTTACCAATAATGCTGCCACAAATCATAACATCATTGCTATATTCAAGTGAATAAAAAATCTTGAGGTGTAAGACTTATGCAAAATCAACTAAATCAAGTCTCCAAAACTCAAAACACAAATGTGGATATCAAACCTCAGAATAACCATAGATTCGATAATAGACCTCTTTGAATAACTATTCAACACCTTATCACAGATAATAGCAAGTCTCATATTCTCAAACTAGTGACTCTAAATCTGCTCAAATAAGGTAGTCTTTACCTTGTCATAGCAAAAATCCTACAGGATTAGAAATGTCAAGGTTCACCATTAAGTTGTCTATGGACTGGATGTCCTATGCCAACATCCTCTGAGAAACTAAGATAGAAAATAAGATACCAATACTAACCTACTTCCAACTCAAAGCATCCACTATCACATTTGCCTTGCCAGGATGATATAAAATAGATATGTCATAATCCTTAAGCTACTCCATCCACCTACGTTTCCTAGAATTAAGATCTCTCTGGGTCATAAGAGACTAAAGACTATGATGATCTGAATAGATCTCACAATGTACTCCATAAAGAGAATGTCTCTAAAACTCAAGCGCGAAAACTATCGTAGCCAACTTGAAGTCATGAGCGGGGTAGTTGTGCTTGTGTACCTTTAGCTACCTTGACACATAAGTGATAACTTGACCCTATTACATCAACATACAACACAAAATAATATCAGAAGCATCATAATATACGCTAAATCCCTTACCCTGAACAAGAAGAGCCAATATATGAGTTGAAATAAGAAATCCTTAGCTTGATTCACACTCCTCGAACCACTAGAAAGGAACATTTTTCGGGGTCAATATGGTCATTAGTGCTGCAATAATAGCAAAATACTCAACAGACTGCCTGTAATAACTTACCAAGCCAATAAAGCTACGAACCTCAGATGGAGATATAGGTCTGGCCCAATCACAAATAGCCTCAATATTCTTTGGATCCATCATATCCTATACATAGAGACCACATATCCTAGGAACGTCACTAGCTCAAGCCAGAACTAACACTTAGAGAATTTGATAAAAAACCTATGATCTCTCAAAGTCTGGAGCATATTCCTCAAATACTGCACATGCTCCTTTCTACTTTTCGAATACACAACGACATCGTAAATGAAAATAATAACAAAGAAATCCAATTAAGGCCTGAAAATGCAATTTATCAAATCTATAAATATGGTTGGTGCACTTGCTAAACCAAAAGATATCATCAGAAATCATAATGACCATAACACGTTCTTCAGGCTGTCTTTGGGATATGCGCAACCCGAATCCTCAATTGATGGTAACTGGACCATAAGTCAAACTTAGGGAATATTGTTGCTCCCTAAAAAGGGTCAAATAAATCATTAATGAAAGGCATAAGTTACACGACTTGACATGGGGCCTTGTCGCAATGGGCATCCCAAGTCCAACTAGGATCGAGGACTACCTCCGATACCCAACCTAACCATCCAAATATATACCTTGAGTCGGATGAATTGTAAATGTATAATAAGATAGAGTGTAAGCATAACCTAAGACTCTAGGATAAGTATATAACCAAGACCGACCCAAACAAGCTCAATCGCCCGATACCAGCCCAAAAACCAAATTATCGAACCAATACCATAAGCCAATAACCATAACAATAACCAAGTTCCAGTCCATAACATAATATAAATGGATGGAACAATCCTAAATCCAGTTCAACGGTATCATCCCTAATACCAATGCCAATACTATGGTTGACATCAATATCGATCCCGCCTATCCTAACCAATAGTAGTCACAAAAGGGTTTATCCAAAAGAAAAACAATACATAATTGGGACATGCCGCTAACCACAGCCAAAACTAATATCCATAAAATATCCAAAGTATGTAAAGATACCCTAATATAAAATGAAGGCTTCTAGAATATGGAATCTCCCCACTTTAATCCAATCGAGCTGATCTAGAATTTGATCACTAAGTAGGTATAGTAGAATGGCTAGTTCCTGCATCACATGGGAATACAGCCGTTTGAAGATGGTTTAGCAGGTAAACTCTAGCATGAACTCAAGAAAGGATAAAATAATGCCATCCAATAAAGCCAAATAAACCAACCATATGCACAAAACCATACATATATAACACCATGTCGAGAAAGGGAACTAGGTTTAGCATGCATTTAAAACCATTAACCCGGGTATGTAAAGCGTAACTATCCTAGAACTACCCATGGGCTATATGGGTCAAATGTAACCCCCTGAACGGGCCCCGAAGTGTGTAGCCATACAAATCAGAGATACAATAAGAGTAGAGAATTCCTACGTAACCTTTCCTCTCCATGATACATATGTACCTCATAGTATCATGTAAGGTTAATATGACCGCCGCTCATGTCAGCAAATATGAATTTCCAGTGTCCATCCATTGGACTCACACCTTTATGGTTAACTACCACACCCCGCTATTATTGCCCAATTATAATTGTTTTCAACCAACCAAACCATTATTATTAATCGAGGCTACAGGTAGTGGTATCCTCATACCGACTATATCTTTCAAGCAATGTTCTTATCTAATATTTTGTTTAAAAAGATTCCTATGTACCCATAGATTACATTATCAAGTTAACTGGGGAATCTGTTATACCCCACAAGTATTTTCTTAATATGTTTACTTAGGGGATTCCCTTGTACCCTAGAAGGATGTTTAATTAACCATAACCATGACCAATGTACCTTACCATTTTTCTGTTCCAAACTATTTAAACTATTTATGCTATTTAGGGTTCCATTACAAAACCATACCATGCAATAGTTCCATTAAAAGTTCAATAATATAATTAAAGCATTCTCATAGGGATTTTATCAAACATGTTGGCGGCATAATATTATCCAAACCAATTCCAGTTACCAATTAACCATTCCAATGCAGCCAACCATCCAAAACACCATTAAAGAATGTGAAAGCATAATTAAAACTTGGGGAAAACCATAACCAAGTATTTAATATCATAACTCCAACATAACTATGAAAATCCCAAAACCATACAATAATTATACCATGAAAACATTGTATAAATCATGACTTTTGTTAGAACTAACAATGAGGGAGGAGTACATGACTTAGTTTATGAGGATGATGGAAAGAAATCACCAAAACAAGCCCCAAATTGCTCTTCTATATGAGACCCTAACCTTCATTTACCGAAGAACTTCAGAGAGAATTAGAGAGTTTTTCTAAGTGTTTGAGATTAAAATAATAAGGTAAATAACCTCCTAAGTATGTTAAAAGTCATGAGGACTTAAGAGGTTGATTGGGGAAATGGCCAGATTACCCCCACTTAAACTACAAAAATCCCAGCCATAGGGTACGACCATCCCATACTGTCATATCCATCAACCCAAGTGGTACCCATCACTTGTAAACTAGGCCTCACCCTTGGACCCAGTACTGTCCAACATATGACTTACCTTAACCAAGTCATACCCAACACATACGATTAGTACCCCTAAACCATGTACCTAGCAAAATAGAACCAAAGGAAATTTTAATATTTCTACCTTATGAGTCAATAGTATGACTCGTACCCTATATTATGGCTTATGGTGAGCCAATCCTACTCATATCCAACTTGAGTTACTATGTCTCATATTAAGTGAAGGAAAAATGCAAACCGTATGACCTGTATCCAAGTATACAACCCGTATCCTCCAAGTCGCATCCATTCTAGAACCCAATCCAACCCACCAACCCTCACTGGTTAGGGTACAACCAAGCCTTACTAACCGTACCCCATCATAGGACCAGTACCCCCTAGTCGTATCTTGACCAGAAACCAGAAATTTAGGAAATTTTATAAGGGTCCAAAACCCAGGGTGTTCCAGCCTCCCCCATTAGTATCATTCATCCCCGAATGATGGACAAGGCATGTCAAACATTAGCATAATTCATTTCCATTATAAAATATCAATACAACCTTTAACCAAGTTAGAAAATAAAGATATAAGGATCTGTTATAACCCTTAACTAAGTTAGAAAATAATGATGTGATCAAGACCATATGCCTTCTGCATGAATATATGGAGCAAAAGACAAATTCAGATACTTGGACTTTATGTCAACTTCCTCTTCCCATGTAGCCTCTTTCACCATATGGTTCCGCCATAGAATCTTAACTGAGGTTATGTCCTTGGACAATAACCAATGAACCAGTCGATAGAAAATCTCAATTGAGACCTCTTCATAAGATAGAGAATCTAAGATATCCAATCTTTCCAAAGGAACAACCAAAGAAGGATCACCAAGACACTTTATCAACATAGAGACATGAAATACCAAATGAATGAATCTCTGTAATGACCCGAAATCGCCTCTCGGGAAATGACCCGGTGCTTAAGGCTACAAGTAGCCCCAAGCTAACCCTTGGAGCCTGCTTCTACCAATAATACTCATTTCAAGATGAAATAATTCAAACACTAGCATAGTCATATCAAAGGAAGGGAAAACACAGAGAAAATACTCGGTCCAAATGCCTATAATACTGGAATGCTCAACACAATCACAATCTGACAACTAGTCTGACAAAGCCTCTACTAATCCATGAACTAGAGAGCCGTTGGGACAGGTCCCTAACTGACTCAAAATGAATTGAAAGTAATAACATAGTCTCTCAAAAGCTAAAATATCTGAAGATAGGTCCTCGAACCATGAGGACTCACCACTGTAGGAATGTAGACAGAGGTACTTGGAAGTCACTAACGAGGCTGGAACTGAGCACCTAAACCTACATTATAAGACAATATAGCACATAGACATATATGCATATCAACACTTTGGAATATACTGAGTATGTGGGGGTGTATGTATTCATATGAAACAACATCAATACTCTTCAATAAAATCATGCATGTAATAAGTGATGATTGATAGCGCTTAACTTACATGTCAATTTAGTGCAAGGTGGTCGTCATCAATATATTTACCCAAATTTTGGAGTCGGGGTCAAATCCATAGGGAACAATGTGAGTGATGATTAAATTAGTTTGAGACTATAGCTACAAGTTGAATTCAAACAGATGATACGAAAAGATAAAATGGGGGGTTTTTGATGATCAACAAATAATTGTTGGTCACTTTAGTTTCAGTGTTTGTAAATTAAGAGTTTATGAAATAACTAGAATTATGTTCACTAGGACTTCCAGTACATGAGAGATGCTAAAAGTGGTTCAAGATTCTCATGGTGGTTAGGATAACAAGCTATCTTTATCGATGATATGCGCAAATGTCTCTCGACCTATTTAAGCGACTAATTTCCTAATCCTCTCGGACTAAGGAAATCTCTATTCACTGCTCAGATTTTACCTCAGGTTAATCAACCTTGTTACAGTTCTGATTATCAAAATGAAGTATTTACAAGTCCCTATTGATAATTCACTTCCTACTGTATATGATTTCTTTCTCAAGAAATTCAAAGTAGGTGTGTCTACTATTTGCAACCATCAAACGTTAATTAAAATCTCAGAATTATCAATAAATCCTAACACCTATTAAATTTTGAGTGTTTAGCACATCATCATGACCTAACCCTAGATCCCATAATTCAGGTTAATAGAGTTTATCCATTCATGATGCAAACAACGAAACACATAATTGAATTCATAATTGAGAAGATTAACTTACAGAGATGAATAATAATTAGTGAATCGTAGATTAGATCACAAAGGAAAATCCCCAAAATAGTTGTATTGTTCGAATCCAAAAAGATAGAGAAAGAAATATCATAAAATATTCTCTAAGACTCAAAGTATCGAACTCTCTTTAGAATAATGATGATGATGAGTGAATGCCTCCTAAAAACCCTAAAACAAAGATTTAAATAGTTCAACCTAAATAAGGAAATAAAATTAAAGTTGTGGCTTTTTCTCAGAATAAACGACAATATTCGTGATAGCTTATCAGGAGTCTGACGACTTATCATGGATGTCGTCAGCTCCTCTGCACTTTTGGCTTCTTTTGTCTAAGGCTAACGATGATGTTGACACCTTATCACCAGCCTGATGGCTTATCACAAACGTCATTAAAAAATGTTTTAAACTCTCATTCTCTATTTAAGGATGATGACATTCATGATGGTGTATCACAATTTTGATGTCATATCACCAGATGTCATAACAGGCTTCAACTCATGCTTAAGTCTGAAGACAATTGTGATAGCCTATCATAGGGATGATGACTTATCACACATGTCGTCATCCACAGTTCTCTTCAGATTCCTCCAGATTTTTAATTCTTTTCTTCTATTCTTGTTGGTTCTCTATCCTATCAGCTTAAACTATAAAATCAGACATAAACAAATCAAAAACGACAAAAGTTGCTGAAGACTTCACAATTATTCTTGGTTAAAGTTCTTAAATGTGTTATAAATTTCTCACACATCAACACCCTCATCTTAAAACAATTGCTTGTCCTCAAGAAACTAAAACACAATACTATGATGCTTAGCCAAAAGACACATAAGATACCTATGACAGTTGATCATCAATTTTAGTTCAAAACACATTACTCTCTCCATTTTCAATCTCTTTAAACCTAGCTGTGTATATCCATGACGATCAATAATGTGACAGAAAGGAATCATGAGTAGCTTATTCTCCTTTGGTTGATAACCATAATTTGATCCAAAAACTCCTAACCGCTTTAGTGAAAATTATTATAATAAGGAGTAGAAATTAAACTAAGGATTATGGTAAAATTAAAGCCCTTAAGAGATTCCTATTGAGATAAGAAGTGTCATATTTGGTGATTGAGAGTGTGAAATAAAGAAAAGAAAAAGGTGTTGAGAGAAAGAATAAAAGAGAAAATCTATAATTAAGAAAAAAAAAAGGTGAATGAATTACACTCCCACATAGTGTGCGTAACATTTATTATAAGATATGGGTAAAGCAAGAAAAAATGAAAAATTATGAGGAAAGAATTTTGCTGTTAATTTGATGATTTAAGAGTTTAGGTGATGTACTAAAGCACTTAGGGAGATTAGCCACTATTTACCCAAATAGTTCCTACCTATCCCTTAGCTTACATTACAACTTTGAAATACCTAGTTGATCCTTTATCCCAACATTTGACTGTTAGTGGAGTAGTAACTAAGGAAAAGCTTATGGTTCATTATCTACCGATATGAATTCTTTGTTGAGAGTGAGAGGTTTGTTTTCTGTTGATATTCTAATTTTTTTATATATTATAAGATTGAGAGTGAATATGGGAAACTTTCTTATGGTGAGGGTGCATATGGATGATAGTCAGGTGATGTGTGAATGTTCTCGATTGAACAACATCGTTGAGTTTGCCAACAGACTGGAAGTTCCTTTTTTAGGTGAGGATGTTTGAAAAGAGCAGCCCTATGTTTTTAAAAGTGAATTGACATGTCAAAAGTTGAGAGTCTTTGTTTGGTGTTTTAGTGCTCAACACAAGTATTTTGCCTTGGTTGTGATGAATAAGCTTAGTTGAATATAGTGTTTCTTGTAGTATTTGAGGACAAACAAGGTTCTAAGTGTGGGGTGGTGATCTTGGGCAGATTTATAAGTTCAAGAACCAATATTCATCCATAATAGGCCTAGTTCTATGATTTATAATATGTATTTTTATTATGTTTGGTGTGCAATTGCATGATATGATGCTAATGGGTATGATTAGTAATGCAAGATGGATTTTTGATTAGTTTTGGCTCAATTGGATGCATGAAGGGAAGCAAGTTATGATTGATTCTATGAACTTAAGTATATGAAGTGGAATAGACACTTGAAATGAGCATGGAAAGCATGCTTGGAGGGTTGAAGCACGTAGAGGAGCAACTAGCTACGGAGTGTTTTTTGCCTTAGTGAAATTTTTGGAGGTAAATTCTAGTGAACCTGGGCGATTAGCCCACAATGTGGGGTACATAACGGAGGACAACACTAGGAGACATGAGCCTCACTTTAGAGGGACATAGTAGATGAACGAGGCTTCACTATGGTGGACCGTGATGCGGGGGCTATTTCATCACAAGAAAATTTCATTCTATTATAAAAGCGCACACTTAAACACAATTGGGACACTTTAGGACATTCATGGTAGAGGAAAAAATACTTTCAACACTTCTCTTAGGGTTTTATAAACTTCATTAATCAAAGACTATTTTGTTGTATGTTTAATTACTTGTTTTGGATGTTAAATTAAAACATGAGTGGCTAAACACCCTTGTTCTGGGGTTGAGCCTGAAAACATGATTGCACTTAGATATTCTTTATTGTAGTTTAGAGTTGAATTATCATATGGGTTATTCTTAATCTCTAGTACTTACTATTTTGATAATTGACCATTATTAAAATAAACCTATATTCCTATGTGAACCTGGGAGGAGAATCATAGGATAGAAAGAAGAGATTAAGGAGCACGGTTCTCCTCCTTCTATAAAAGAAGGGATTTGAATTCGTATCTAGGATAGAGATATACCTAGAAGCCTTGTTTGGTTCACTAGCAGGAATATAGCTTAATGCATCTAAATGCATTATTGCATCCGCGCTCAATGCTGTAGTTGCAATGTCAAGCTAGGTAGAACATTAGAGGTTGGGAGAGCATGATCATACTACAAATCATACGAATCAATCATCCAATAATCAACTAGAATATGATAAGAATAGAGATTCTTAGGATTGTTAAAAATATCTCAACTCTGGAATTCTCACTATTATTGTCTACAACCTTTCTTACATTACTACTATCACATTTTTTAATTTTATTATTAATTGTATTTTTTAACTTAAAACTTTATAATAATCTTAATACTTTGAACCCTTAACGCATTCTTATCAAAAACTAAAGTTGGTTGAATTGTTGGTTACATAGTCTTCATGGGAACTATATCCGACTATGCTATTCACTATATTTTATGTACGATCACATACACTAGTGTGTATCTTAGACTGCAACAATAACCATGCAAGGAATGGGGCACCGGGTTTATTATGCCATTTAAACCTTTACCTGGATTGTGTAGCTTTGTCGTCCTAATCCACCCATGGGCTATATGGGTTTATCTCCACCTGTTGAAAGGGCCCCAGTGCATGTAGCCGCATGACCAGGTAAGAGAACCTGGATTGACTATTAAATTCCCCAAAATATAGTATGACATCATGCACACTGTCACCAAGACTAACCTCACATTGGCATATCTGAGATTCCAATTTTGGTCCCCCCGGGACCTCCACTTTCCATAGCTTTGCTACATATGCCGCCATTATTGCCAAATTAAAATCACTACCAAACAACCAATCAATCTATTTACCATTTATTAACCAAGGTCATTTAGTGGTGGTATCATTATACCGACCATACTTGCAAGTACTATCCATAGCCAACCATATATAGGTTAAGGGGACTTCCAAGTGCCCTTCTATTTACCTTATTAAGCCACTTGGGTTTTAAAACAAGCAAGAGTTTCATTAAAAGTTTTCGATGCAATGAAAACATGTTTATAAGATTTTTTCAAACAAATTGGTGGCATAGTATAACAAAACAAATTCCAATTACCATAAACTCATTCCCATGCTATCCAATTATCCAAAACCACCATTAATTCACATAAAGTAAAATTAAAACCATGGAAAACCATAACCAACCATTTAATATCAAAACCCCTAATTCATATTTGAAAACCAAAATCATACAATCAATGAAGTCATAAACACATTCATAAAAACAATGCTTCTAGATAGAATTAACAATGAGGGAAGATAACATGCCTTAAACCAAGATAATGATGGAAAGATATAAGCAAGACAAGACCCAAATTAATCCTCTAGTTTAAACCCTTGCTTCCCTTGGCCAAAAGTATTTGAGAGAATTATACAGTGTTTTAGAAGAGTTTCTAAGTATTAATGAATGAAATTGTTTGTTAACTAACCTGTCAAATAGTTTTGAAGTCGTGGGACCTTATTAGGATAAGTCGAGAAATTTCCAAAATACCCCCACTTAAGTTGCACCAAAATCCCATCACATGTGTAAGACAAACCCTCACGAGTCATACCCTTTAATATGATTAGTACGCTCTACTCATATCATAGACTTAACCTTTAGACCCAACATTGCCTAGCATATGGATCTTCCAGCCAAGTCATATTCTAACTATATGATCCGTACCCCTGGCTTATTAAACCCTAGAAAGATTTAGACACCGTCCACCATATGAGTCCATAGTATGACTTGTACCCTAACTTACGACTCATGGTGAGCCACTCATACTCAGATCCAGCCTAAGTAACAAAGTCTAAGATTAAGTTAAGGAACCAAATTATTCATACCCACCAATATGACTTGTGCCTCTATGTCATATCCATACAGTAACCAAAATCCATCCCACCAACCAACACTGGTAAGCATACGAAAGGACCATACGATTTGTACCTCATCATACAACTCAGAACCATAAGTCGTGTTGGGTCCAGAGACCAGAATTCCAAGAAATTTTCTAAGGGTCCAAACCCAGGGTGTTATACTCTTCAAACTTTCTCATATAGTGGTCTGAAGTACCAATTAAGCGTGATGTTGAGAAACTAAAAGAGGGGACTCTAGAGTAAGTATGGTAAAGTTACTTACCTTGAGAGTAAGCACTCAATAGGTCATGAAATTAAGGAGATAGGCTTTGAGTAGGTAGAAGAGGTTTAAGGAATATGGTTGAAAAGTACTAATGTGAGTTGTTGCACGATAATAAATTAGGTGCCGTTTGGAAGGCAACCTAAGTTAAGGTAGGTATTTTAATTTTCATGTTTTTCTTTTGTATCACTATTGTTTTTGTTTTTGTTTTTGTTTGAGTCATAGGTTAATGATAATTCTAAGTACTGACAATCTTAGCTAAGGAGCATGGCAAAGACTGGGTGAGGGGTCCACCAAACCTAATTAATGATTAAGATTCTGCTAGATAAGAAAAAAGGCCTCAAGGAGTATTTCTATTTGTACTTTTAATTTATACTTTAGGAACAAAGTGTGAGCTTAAGTGTGGGGTGGGAATCGTCCATTTAGTTAGGGTAAAGGGTTACTATAGGATTTTTATTTTTATTTGTCTTTTGAGTTTTTGCCAAAATTTGAAAAAAAATTCAAAAAGATTTTAGCCTTGTTTGTTTTAATTTTTGTTGGTTTTAGTGTAGTAGGAGCACACTTCACTAACCCTTGATTTTTATTTAAGGTTCTTTTCCGAGGGGGCGCCCTTTGAATCTAGTATCCCTTTTTAATTTTTTTGAGTAAATTTAAAAATTTTACATTAGGAATAAGTGAGATGTTCTTGACAAGTACTATGTACGATTACATGATAAAAATGGTTTTGCATGTAAAAAGCACACATGGTGAGTTGAATAACTATGTTTTGGACACCTAGGATCATTTATATGAATCTTGTGTAATGTTGGATTAATTCTGAATTCTTGTTATCCTTGGTTTAGAGTCTATAGTAATTCACTTGATTTGAGCTAGTTCTATGTGTTGTAGAGGTATTTTCCTGTATTCTTTGTTGAATATTGATGTCCACAACTTTCCTGGTAAATGTACAAAGAAAAGAAAGAATGTTGGTTTAGGAGACGATGTAGGAATTTCTTTGTTAGCGCTATTTATATCCTCTGTATCTACTCTTATTGCATGATCTTAGTCAGCCACACTGATCATCCTTTAGCATATTTCTTAATATCCTCATATGTAGCTTATTCCTTTTTCTTTTAGCTGACCTGAATTTTATCCAGAGATCCCACTCACTTTATTTTAAAAATTAAGATATTAAAGTAGTGTAGAATTGAAAAAGTAGAAAGTGGAAGAGAAGCCCCAGGAAAATAGTAGTAATTGGTGTGAAAAAGTTTATGTAGTGGTTGGGAGTGATGTGATGAAATGAAATAAATTGATCAAATATGAGTCATTCGTTAGAGAGAATAATCCTACCTTAATATATGTAAATTAGCTTTAAAAAGTGGGGCAGAACAAAAGATAGTAGGATGATAAAAAATTGTGTAAAACTGGTTATTTAGAGTGAAGTTCAATATTATGTGTGATGTATTAAAAATATTAGGGAAAATAGTCATTATTACCATCCAAAATAGTTACTACCCAGCACCTAGCCTACATTACAACTCATTAAGTCCTACTTGATATTGAGCCTCCACATTCTGATATTGGTAGAGTACTACACTAAGGGAAAGCTTATGGATCATCTTATGTGACATGTGAATCTTTGTGAGAATGAATAAAATTTTACTCTTACATCTATTCTTCGGATAAAATGCTTAGAAGTGATTGACTATGGGTAACTCTCTTAAGGTGAGGGCGCACATTTGGTGATAATTAAGTTACTTGTGTTATATCCTTTATTGAGTAATATTCATGATTTTTCCAACTTGGTAGATTCAAATCATGAGGTTAGGATATCTTGAAGTATTGTTCATAAGTTTTCAAATGTATATGATGTGCTAAATATGGAACTTGCTATTCATGTAGTCATTGTAGTGCTAGCTTTAGTGTGTTGGTTGTAGTAGTGATATTGGAGTATTACTTGTTTGTTGATTAATGAAAAGAGTTGCTCGAGTATGAACAAGTATTTATGTGTGGGGGTGATAATTTTGAGTGTATTTATGCACCAAAGTGTCATTATCTATACATATTTAGCCTGGTTTTGAGGACTTCTTGTGTACATATTAAGTTGTTAGTGGTGTAATTGGGCATCTATGTATTAATGTAAATGTTTATTGTGTTAAGGTATGTTCAAAAATAGTTTATAATCAAATTTTTCACATAGAGTTTGGATGAGAAAACTAGAGTTACTAGCTTGAGCTATGTGTTATTCTAGTGTTTCTCGAAGGACTCTATTATGTCGTATACACTAATTCGTGTTGTTTGATGTTATTTCAGACCATGTAAGATATTAAGAGAAATTATCAAGAATAAAATAAATCTTAAATGATGTTGGAAAGGCAACAAAAAAATGTGGGAACTTAGAGGCAAATGAAATGAGTTAGCTACAAAGGGTGCCCTTGTGATATTTAAGCACGATGGTGCCACGCCTTTAGACCTCTGATTTCAGGGCATGCCAGTCCATGAGACTGAATTAAAATTGTCAAATCCAATGTGCATCGACAATTAGGGTGTTTTTCACTCCAAATTATGCAGATACAAGGGTGTGCCATACCCAAGGGTAAAAAATGGCCTAATTTCTTCTACACTATAAATAGAACATGTGGCTCTTAATATAAACATCTTGGACGACTTTTTGGGATGGAAAACACTTGAAGAAAACTTCAATTAGGGTTCTTAATATTTAATTTTGTTTACTTTTAGCTTTTAAATATGAATTTCATTCTTGTGTTTCATTGTAATCTAAACACCCCCATTCTAGGTTGAGGCTACAGACATAACTGTATAATTATGGTTTATAGTTTGTTTATATGTTTATCAAGTATATGATTGTTCTAATGTTCTTGTCTAACTATTATAAAGCATCATCACTTTACGATAAATTATAGTACCAAAATGAATTAACCATAAGAGTTGTGGAACGAAATGAAGAATGTAAGGGGTGTAGATCACCACTTGAATCATTAAAGCATAATTTGTGTTTAGGATAGAGATATACCTAAATGTCCCACTTAGTTAATGAAATAGGAAGATAGTTTAATGCATTCAATTTAATGGCTCACATCCCCTCTCAATGATGTAGTTGTGAGATTTATTTCGGTAGATGACTTAGAGGTTGACCATTCTCGAGTAATAATATCAACCCCGTAATAAACAATCATAATAAATACCATTACCGACTAGAAACCATAGTTATAAATAATGTGAGGTAAATTCCTTAACACTGGAAGCTCACTTTATATTGTTTACAATCCAAAGTCCATACCGTTGTTATTTTTGTATTTAGTTCATAGGCTCTAAATATAGATTTAATCTTACTAGTAAAGCTAGAATTTGGTTATTGCTGAGTACAAGTCTATGTCGGATTGACTTTTGGCTCGAAAGGACTTCTTTACTACTTGCACAACCACATACACTTGCGTGTGTGGTATGATCGCAAAAACCCACACCTCACTCAGGTAATCGCTAGACATCCCTAACATTTGAGATCTAGTCCATACCATTTATGCAAAAAAGAATGGAACACCACTTAGAACTTTGGGTAAGGACAACCAACATTACTAGGAATAAAAATAGAGAAGTTTTTCATAAAGATATCATATTTCTTCTAAAATATAGATACAAACGTACACATACCAATCTGTGAGACTCTACTACATATAATGCTCTTACACTTATAAGTCTAGTGAACCTGGTTGCTCTGATACTAATTTGTTACAACCAAAAATTGGTTCATAATGGCTCTTGTTGTGGCTCACCCTTTATAAGTAATCTTGTAACACCCCGAGAGTACACCCTTGGCGTCACAAGTTTCTTACAACCCCAAAGGACCACAAGCTAACCCATGAATGGTACCTGCGAGGAGCACTGAATATAATACTGGAATATATATGCAGATGAAATCTAAGAATGCCATAAGGTTCTCAAAATACTGAAATAATAACTGAGTATAATTGATAAAAACATCTGAAAATTGAATAACTGATTATGCTAGTCTGAAAGCCTCTAACTGTCTGAATATTGAGTTAATGGGATAAACCCCCAACTAATTATGACTGAAATAACTGCTTAACTGCTAAAATACTAAAATAGATACGTTCTATCCTTAAAATGTAAGGACTCACCACTATAAATGCTGCTGATAGCCTGAGCTGATAAGTATGGTCAATAACCTGAGCGTCCAAACCTATGATATGTGATATCATAGCGCAAAGAAAGAGTATGCGTTAGTACTTGGAATGTACTGGTATGCCAAGAGAGGTAAGGCTGATAAACATAGGCTCATATGCATGAGATGATAACTGAATGGATGAACATCATGAATTAAATAGATGAGAGGACATGCAAAACAGTAACTACTAAAAATACTAAACATGAAATACTGTGTATTACAGTATACATAATGTATCTGAAATTATACTAAAGCTGAGTACTAAATTCTGATGGCTGAGTAACTGATAACTGATAGCCATGGTCCTGTAGAATTGACTGAGTTCTTTACTGAATATTGAGACTAAAACTGTAACTGTGGGATTTTTCATCTAACTGTCATACCTCGATGTAGCCTGATTTGGGGTACAACCTGCGACCCCAGTCGGAAAGGTGGTAGCACCTTGCTAAGGGATACTAACAATGGATACTAACAATGATTTTTCAACCCTTATTTAGTTGGAAGAATCATTAAATATGTATATATGATTGCATCAACCCTATTCTGGCATGAGGACGACTTACCCTATGCTGGCTATGTAGTTTTGTAATGCAGGGACTACTATTATGGGTCAAAACCTCTGCTGGCAGGAATGCCCCCATCTTTGGATTTACTCGATGCTAAATCCTACTCCTAAATGAATCAACACTCAACTGATCACTAGACTGTACTAGCCTTGACTGAACTGACACTGATCATGTTGAATGACTCAACTGGATTGAGTTCACTGGGTTCTGTTACTAACTGAGTACTACTGTTCTTGACATTTACTGGAACTATTCTATAACTATTGCAACTAAATAAACAACTAGATTTCGGGAAATAAATACCCCAGGACTCGATAGCATAATAGATAAACTCATAGTACAACTTTAGCAATACAAAAATAAGTTACCATGCATAATTTACTCATATGCACATTTTATCAAACACTGGGGGAGCATGGTTAATGCACATGATAATGAACAACACCTAAGAATCATGACTACAACTTAAACTTGCAATTTCAAGGGTTTTAACATGGAAATTACATCAGTCAACATACATGCAATCTTATGTTTATTAAATTTATAGTTAAATCTTGAATTGAAACCCATACAACAACATAAACATGAATACAACCTAATTTGCACATGTAAATCATGAATCTAAAAACTTATAGTTTTAAAAAGAATTCTTGAACTCCAAGGGTGGAAGTATACGCAAGGATGAACGGCTAAGATACATGAGTGATGGCATTTTGTAGGATTGTTGGGGATTTCTTGGAACTTGATCTTGAGCTTGATGAACTAGGGTTTATTTCTTGAGAGGAATTTGAGAAGAATGAATGTATTTTTCCTATTGAGGGGCTAAATTTCGTGTTATGGGGTTTTAATGTGGGATGAAACTAAGTTAATTACCCCTAAAAACCAAAAAATTAATATACAATCTATGCCCAGCGACGTGATGACCGTCGCGATAGCCGACGCATTACGTCAATGGTGTAGCATTGGTTTACTATTTTGGTCATCCAAATATTACTCAAATGATGTCTAAAAATTCTGAAACTGACTCGAGATTACCTATAGACAACCGTGATCATTAATCAATTTAAAAATTGGAAATCTAAGGTTTAAAAGATCATAATGATGTTAAAATAGCAAGGCAAAAAATGAGAATAAGTGTCAACATTAGCTGAAATTTTCTAAGTCTTGAGTCTCTTTTGTCATGTTATAAAGGAATGAAGTGACTAGGATTTTGCAGTGTCTTACAATATCTCCCCCTTGTAACATTCATCCTTGAATGAGACTGGCTAAACTGAGAGAAATTGAGGAACTATACTTACACTGACATGCATAACTAAAGAATGAATGAATTCTGGAGACATGACACATGACTGAACTGTTTCATGAATGCATGAATGATATGAGAATGTTATGTAGCTTTAATTGAGTATGGAATATTATAAATATAAGGAAGGCTGTTACCTTAGGCTGAGTCTGAGTTTGATGAGAAGAGGTGAGGATTTTGCCTCTACTTCCATATAGCTCCCTCAACGGACAGATTCTGCTGAAGAACTTTGACCAAATGAACTTCTTTGTTCCTTAGTCTGTGAATCTAATGATTAAGGATTTTGACTAGAACTTCCTCATAAGAGAGAATGTTATGAACATCTACATTCTCTATGGGGACTACAACTGCTGGATCACCTATGAACTTCTTTAGCAAGGAGACATGAAACACTGGATGCACTGATGTAAAATATACCGGTAACTCAAGCTCATAAGCTACCTTTCCGAAAATACTCAAAATACTATAAAGACCAACATATCGGGGACTAAGCTTCCCCTTGTTACTAAACCTCTTCAACCCCTTTATGGGAGTGATATTCAAATACACGTAATCACCAATCTCAAATTCAACATTTTTTCATCTTACATCTGTATAAGTTTTCTGTCAGCTCTGGGCTATCTTAAGCCTCTCCCTGATAAACAATACTTTCTTTAAGGCATCAAACACCAAGTCAAGCCCTACTACCACATTCTCACCTACTTCAAACCAACCAATAGGACATCTACATCTTCTCTCATAAAAAACCTCAAATGGAGCCATCTGAATACTGGGATTACAACTCTTATTATACGCGAACTCAATCAAACGTAAGTGGCCATTCCAACTGCCCTTAAAGTCAACAACATAGGCTCTCAACATATCTTCTAAAGTCTGAATGGTCATTTTTTCTTGACCATCTGTCTGAGGGTGGAAGGCTGTATTGAGGTGAACTTGGGTACCAAGAACCTTTTGAAAGGCTTTCCAAAATTTAGGGGTGAGCTGCGTACCACTATCTGAAATGATGGACAATGGGACATGGTGCAACCTAATAAAATCTCTGATATAGAGCCTGGCATAGTCCTCGAATGAATGAGAAGTATGAACTGGCTAGAAATAGGTTTACTTGGTCATCCCGTCCACAATAACCCAAATCAAATCATACTGATGACGAGTATGAGGTAAAACTATCACGAAATACATGTTTACTTCCTCCCACTTCAAAGTGGGAATATTGTACTCCTACATAGACCTACTAGGCTTCTGCTGCTCAATCTTTACCTGTTAAAAAGTGGAGCAGTTAGCTACAAACTTTGTGATATCCCTCTTCATACCACTCCACCAATAGATTTCCCGCTGAACGCGGTACATCTTAGTGTCCCCTAGATGAATAGATTAACGTGCACCATGCACTTCTGTAAGAATTCACTATCTCAACTCATCAACACACGTCACGCATAATCTACTCTAGCAACGCAACATAACATCTCCCCCTTGGGAGAAAACCTCTACTTTCTGGTCTCTGACTGACTCTTTCAGCTTAACTAAACTGGGATCCCTATTCTGCTTTTCTTTCACCTAGAAAACTAGAGAAAACTCTAAACTATTCTGTACCCAAACACTTCCCTTAGCCGAATCGACCAACAGGACACCTAGTTTGGCAACTTGATGAACTTCCTAAACTAACGTCTTCTTACCATCCTTAACATGAGAAATACTACCCATGGACAACCTACTGAGGTCATTTGCAATCACATTTGCCTTGGACGGATGATACCGAACACTCATTTTATAATCTTTCAAGAACTCTAACCACCTTCTCTGGTGCAAGTTCAGGTCTTTCTACGAAAGTACATACTGCAGGCTTTTTTTGTCTGTGAATACATCAACATGCACCCCTTACAAACAGTGCCTCCAAATCTTTTAGGCAAACACAACAGTTGCTAATTCAAGATCATAGTTGGGATAATTCTTTTCATGGGGCTTAAGCTGTTAGAGGCACAGGCCACAACCTTACCCCTCGGCATCAAAACACACCCCAAGCCAACTCTAAAAGCATCACAATATAAAACAAATTCATCTAAACCATTAGGTAAAGTCAAAACTGGAGCTGTAGTGAGTCGATTCTTCAACTCCTGAAAACTTTTCTCACAAGAATCTTATCACTGAAACTCAACTTTTTTCTGTGTTAATATAGATATGGGGGATGCAATAGATGAAAATGTTTCATCAAACAATGGGTAATAGCCAGCCAAAACTAATAATCAACTGATATCTGATGGAGAGATGGGTCTAGGCCAGTTTCTCAATGCTTCTCTCTTTTGAGGATCAACTCTAATTCTATCATCGAAAATTATATGACCAAGGAATCCTACTGACCTTATCCAAACTCGGACATACTGAATTTGGCGAACAACTGATGGGCTTTTAGAGTCTATAATACTATTCTGAGATGGTCTACATAGTCATGTTCATTGTGAGAGTAGACAAGAAAGTCATTGATAAAGACTCTAAGATGATGATAGCCAGATCTGAGGTATATCTTACAAAAGTAACTGGCGCCCTGAAGTTGGTCGAACAAGTCATTGATTCTAAGAAGTAGGTACTTATTCTTGATTGTGACTTTGTTCAACTGACGGTAGTCTATACATATTCGAAGGGAACCAACTTTCTTTCACATGAATAAAACTGGTGCACCCCAAGGAGATATGCTGGGCCTAATGAACCCTTTATCTAGGAGGTCCTTTAAACATTCTTTAAACACTTTAAGTACAGCTAGAGTCATTCTGTATGGCAAAATAGAGATGGGCTGAGTATCAGGAAAAAGGTCTATTCTAAAGTCGATTTTCTTTTTAGGCGAAGCTCCGGGGAGATCTTCGAGAAACATATATGGAAATTCACTTGTGACTGGAACTGACTCAAGATTAAGAGTCTCAAAACTAGAGTCTTTGACTCACACCAAATGGTAGACATACCCCTTGGATATCATTTTTTCGCTCAAAGGTATAAAACAAGCAGACCGTTAAGCGCTGTGGTACTACCTATCGATTTTAGGACAGGTTCATCTGAGAACTGAAAATAGACAATGCCATTTCTACAATTAACTAAGGCATAGCATGAATGGAGCCAATCCATGCCGAGAATGACGTCAAAATCTATCATCTTTAACTCTACTAATTCTGCTGAAGTAGCTTTCTGAGATACCACAATCGGACAATTATTGTATACCCGCTAGGATATGATAGATTTACCCACTAAGGTAGAGACTGAGAAGGGTTCTGCTATGATTTCAGGACTGACTCTAAAGTTGATGGCTATATAAGGAGTTACAAAGGACAAAAAAGCTCCTGGATCCAGCAAAGCATAAGTATGTAAATGGTAAAATTGTAACGTACCAGTGACCATATCAGGATAACATTCCTAATCCTGTTGGGACTAGAGTGCATAGATCTTGTTTGGGATTTTCCCACTGGTGGCACTAGAAGCGGCACCCTGCTGAGATAGGCGACCAGACTAACCTGGGAGATAATTATGCTGAATCTATGAACCTACCTAAGAGCACTCTCTAATTTTATAACTAGCTTACTACACCTGAAACAAATGTCGCTGCCAGCCCTGTAGACACCCTAATGGTTTGTGCCATACTTATGACAAAGGGGATTTGTTCGGGTGTTGTTCATACTACCCTGATATTTAGAGCCTAGCGCCCTATCCTTATTACCATTTCTGAATTTAGGCACCGAAGCACTAGCTAAGGACGGAGTTGGAACTGGAGATTATAGGTATAGCTGAGGACGGTTACCACCCTCTAACTTAGGTTAAGAAAACCTAAAGCTACCTGTTCTAGCCTTTTTTTTCCCTCTCTTTCTCCTTAGTCTTATGTTCCTCAATCTCTTAAGCATGGACCATCAACCTATCCAAGTCTATATCCTTAATCAGCATTGCGGTCCTATACTCCTTGACCATACTATCATACACACAAAATATAAACTTACCACATGAGAAGCATACCTTACCAATTGAGTAAATTTGAGGAACACTCTTTCACACTTATGTTGCCGTACTTTAGATTGATGATGTCTAAAACCTTAGCTTCTCTTAACTTCAATGGGAAGAACCTATATAGAACGTTACTAGAAAACTCCTCCCATTCAATAGGTCCTGTATCTGGGCCTATCTTCATTCCACTACTTAAACCATATATGAGCTATATCCTGCAACTGATAGACAGTTAACTCAGCACTCTCACTAGCGGTTACCCCTATAATGTGTTTTACCTTCTGCACTATGTCAAGGAATTCTTATAGGCCCTTTTCAGACTTAGACCTTGAAAATAAAGGAGGGTTCATTCAAGTGAAGTCCCAAATTCTAGCTATAGGAGTATTGGCCACTGGGTTGACCTGAACAACAGCTGGTCAATCATTCTGAAATACCACACAATGGGCTAGAGTGGTGAAAGCTACTCTGAATTTTGCATGAGAAACATGCTTATTCAGGGGATCTTCCTCAACAGACGAAAGTACTGGATGGTTTCCAGTTCTTCTCTCGTTGGCCATTCTGGGATGGATATTTTGTAAATGGAAGGAAAAGTTCGATTAGATAGAGAGTTTAATTTAAGATAATGCTCACTCGCACTATACAAACACTTAAAGAAGGGAACTTTTTCCTAAACATGCCTCATAGCCTCTTATCCATAAGTGTGGTGCGTTATACACCCATACACAAAACTCTACCCAATGCGGCTTTCAGACTCCCTAGGACTCTTTAGAACCTTAGGCTCTGATACCAAGATTCTAATGCCCCGAGAGTACACCCTGGGCATCACACGATGCTTACAACCTCGAAGGACCATAAGCTAACCATGACTAGTACCTGCTGTGAGCACTGACTATAATACTGGAGTATATATGCAAAAGAAATCTTAGAATCCCAGAAGGTTCTCAAAATTAAAAAATAATAACTGAGTATAATTGATAATAACATCTAAAAACTAAATAACTGACAATGATAGTTTGAAAGCCTCTAACTGTGAGAATATTGAGTTGATGAGACAAACTCCCAACTAACTCTGATTGAAATAACTACTAAACTGCTAAAATACTAAAATAAACACTCTATCCTCAAAATATAAGGACTCACCACTATAACTACTGTGATAGCCTAAGCTACTAAGTACGGTCACGAACCTGAGCATCCAAACCTATGATATGAGACATCATTGCTCAAAGAGAGAGTATGCAATAGTACTTGGAATGTACTGGTATGATAAGTGAGGTAAGGCTGATATACATGGCGTCATATACATGAGAGGATAACTGACTGTATGAACATCATGAATTAACTGGATGAGAGTACATATAAAACAGTAACTACTAAAAATACTGAACATCAAATATTGTGTATTACGGTATACATCATGTATCTGAATTTATACTGAAGCTGAGTACTAAATTCTAATGGCTGAGTAACTCATAACTGATAGCCATAGTTCTGTAGAACTGACTGAGTTATTTACTAAATGTTGAGATTGAAACTATAATTATGGGAGCGTTCATCTAACCGACATACCCCGATATAGACTAATTTGGGGTCTAACCTATGACCCCAGTCGAAAGGGTGGTAGCACCTTGCCAAGGGATACTAATAATGCTTTATCAACCCTTATTTGGTATGAAGACTCATTAAATATGTATATATGATTGCATAAACCCTAGTCTTACAGGAGGATGACTTACCGTACGCTAGCTATGTATTTTGTAATGTAGGGACTACTATTAAGGGTCAAACCCTCTACTAGCAGGAATGCTCCCATCCCTGGGATTTCATAGTGTTGTATCCTATTCCTAACTGAATCGATACTAAAATGATCACTAGACTATATTAGGCCTAACTGAACTGACACTGATCATGTTGACTGACTAAACTAGACTGAGTTCACAGAGTTTTGTTACTGACTGAGTACTACTGTTGTTGACCTTTACTAGGACTATTCTATAACTACTGCAACTAAGTAGACAACTAGACTTCATGTAATAAATACCCCCTAGACTCGATAGCATAATAGATAAACTCATAGCATAACTTTAGCAACACAACAATAAGTTACCCTGTATAATTTACTCATATGGACATTTTATCAAACACTTGGAGAGAATAGTTAATGCACATGATAATAAACAACAGATAAGCATCACGACTACAACTTAAACTTACAATTTCAAGGGTCTTAACATGGGAATTACATCAATAAACATACATGCTATCTTATGTTCATAAAACTTATAAATAAATCTTGTATCGAAACCCATACAACAACACAAACATGAATACAACACAATTTGCACTTCTAAATTATGAATCTAAAACCTTGTAGCTTTAAAAAGGGTTCTTCAACTCCAAGGGTGGAAGGAGACCCAAGGATGAACACCTAACATACCTAAGTGCTAGAATTCATGAATATTGTTGGGGATTTCTTGGAGCTTGATCTTGAGCTTGATGAACTAGGGTTTATTTCTTGAGAGGATTTTGAGATGAATGAAAGTATTTTGCCTATTGAGGGGATGAATTTCGTGTTATAGGGGTTTAATATGGGAGGAAAATGAATTAATTAACCCCACGAACCCATAACTTAATACACAATTTGTTCCCAGTAACGCGATGGCCGATATATCACGTTGATGGTATTGATAGATGTCGATGCATTGTGTCGATGGTGCCGACGTGATAGCCAATACGGCTCATCTAGATCGCGTTGGTTTGCTATTTTTGTCATCCAAACATGACTCAAACAATGTTCTAAAATTCCAAAACTCACTCGAGATGACCTATAGACAACCCTGATTATGAATCAATTTAAAAATAGACAATCTAAGGTCAAAAAGATTGTAAATAATGCCATTGAAATATCGCGGCCAAAAATGAGACTAACTATCAACATTTGGCTGAAATTTTCTAAGTATGGGGCCTCATTTAGCATGATATAAAGGATTGAAGTGACTATGAATTTGTGGGGTCTTACAAATCTAATCACCTAAAGTGATAAGGAAAACTGAGAACATCAATAGTATAACCAAAGATGAGACTTTTAGAATGAACTCAATCCTATAAAATCATTATAATAGTTAAAGTTTAACAAAATGCCATAAATTACCTAAAACCGGTATCATGTAAGAGCATCTAACTATAAATCTAAAATTTAAATAACAAAATCTATATATGGTCAAAATAAAGATGTAAGTAAAATAGAATGAGATATGGAACTTGCCCTTAACACTTGAATGATCCAGTACCATGAATAGCACTAACCAATAGTATAATCTCAACTGCCATTTAAGGTGCTCATACTAGAATCTACACTAAAATGGCACATTAGGAGTGAGTGCGGTCTATTTGTACTCAGTAGGTATCATAGGAAGACTGAGCAAAGAAAAAAAGAGGTAAGTAAAGAAAACTATGAGCATATCACCTATAAGAATAAAAGTTCCAAATGGTAGCTGACGCTATCTATACTAATTATTTTAATATATAAGCAAACATTAAAACAGCACAAATAAACACAAGTAATATGATGAAACTAAATACGAGTCAAGGAAACTAATGAAATCATGAAAGATACATATATGAATGCAACACAATGCAATGGCTACGAGATAAATGGTGAAAGCCATCACATGACTTTCTGTATACACCCGCTGAGCTCACAACTCCTTTGTAGGACCTATGGGGTTGTTTTAATCCATATACTATATCTCTTATCTCAATGTCAAATCATCTCTTCGGATTGTGTTCACAAAGTGGAATTAATATAGGGTCTTATTTTCTTTCAAAAATAAAGTTTCTCAATGGTACCAGTATCTCTTGAATGTCTACATACGGGAAGAGAATGTAATGCTCAAAATCAACTTAATATGATGTTATCCAATCCATCCAACACGTACATATATCTATGATCCCAAAAATCATCTCGAAATTTTCATAATTCATGATCATCAACTCTAGTTAGGCCCTATTGGAATAAGGCCTATCTTAGCAAAATAAGTAAATAAGGCCAATAATATGAAATAAAGCCCTCTCAGGGACAATACTAATATCAGATATCACAAGTCAACAACATCAAAGTATAAGCCCTAAAACGGTCACACAATAGTAATAATAATCTCCAAATATTGTATTCTTTGTTATTTTCCCCAACTAGAAGCATACTTTACTTCCTTAATAACTACCCAACTCCATCTGAAAGAATTTAATCCATAAACTACCATCTCTGTCTAAAGTGCTTCAACATGGAGCCTTTCCCTCACAAACAACCATTGAATCAACTAAAATATCAAAATATAGCATCAACACATTAAAATAAAGACTAGGATGCATATATTGCTTATATTTGGGTTGGGTCCAAAATCGATCCAAAAATTATTTCAAAATAGAAGGGGTAAAATTAAAATATTGCTTTAAAAATGAATTTCCCAAGGTTATAGGATTCTAAAGAAGAAAACCTATGTTAAAATAGGTTAAAATGATGTTCGAATCAAAGAAAAAATCTTTTTAAAATTTACTAGAACAAACCCTAATATAACATTTCAAAAATATAATTTAAATGTATTTTATGATATAATCAATAAAAAGTAATGAGAAGAAGGTTTTGGAGATTACCCAAGCTCAAATGGTGAAGAAATCCTTATGGATTGTCTAAATCAAAAGCTTGAAAGTCAAAAATGGATGAAAAGATGATAACTAGACATATATTATCATAATTTTGGCCACTTAAGTGGTCAAATGACCACTTAAGCGATCACTATTTATGTGATATGTGACCGCTAAAAATGGTCTAGCCTATGTTGATAGGCCTGCTAAAGTAGTCCCTTTTTTATAAAGCAACATTCGCTAAAGTTACCAAGTGTCTGCTTTAGTAGTATGCGACTATTCAAATATAACTGCTAAAATGATGCTTTGCTACTTGTGCAACTACCACTAAAGTGACATTTTTCCACTAAATTATTTGCACCAGCAACATTGCTATGTTCCAAATCTACTAGTCAACCCTTTAAAATTAGCTCAGAATCTAGTGAAAGCAAACAAACTATGTTGCTAGGCTATATTCGACATTTTAGACACAATAGAAATGTTAAATTTTTGAAAAAAGATTGTTTTCACTAAATTAACCCTCGGTACCCCTTTTTTATTTTTCAAATAAAGGGGCTAAAGTGATAAATAAAGGGGTCGCACCCAAACTAACCACACTATTACCCAAATTTTATATTATGGTTATGTTGTCGTAGTCTAAATTGACATCCGACACTTAGAACGATGAACGTTGCCTGAAGTTATCTCTATGGTTTATTAAGACACCAAAAATTACAAACTTATACGAATTAATACTGTTCACATCAAGAACTGGACAAACCATCCCCAAACCTTAAAATAAATATGTAGCAATTATGAAGAAGAGCAAAATTTTCAAAATACAAAAAATCAATTTTTCACAAACTAGGTCATTACATATCGAAGTATTATCACATAATATATGATTAGGGTTTCTTTATTTACTAAGTTATGGAAACCTATTTATATTGATACGATTACTTGAAGGGTGCTCAATAAGTTGCTTATAGTAAGGTTATGGCCTTAATCTATTTGTTATAAAGGTGGGATGATGCTGAACTATATATAATTATCAAATCCTTAAGCGAATTTAAAAGATGCTTGGATGATAATGTATAACAGGATTAGGAGAACAATGCTAATTAATTTGTAAATTTCTAAAAAGGTATGGATTATTAATGATAGAAAACCTTAAGTGTTGAATATTATAAAACCTATAGGAATTTATATGATAAGGGATGACACAATAACATAAAGGACAATTGGTGGTGATGTTGGATGTATTTATGCATTCAAGTGTCCCTATTCTAGCCTTTTTATCCTTATTTTGAGAATGATTCTATGCTATAGTGGTGGATAATGAGATAAATGTGTATAAAAGTGTTAAATCATGTTTTTATGATGTTAAATGTGAGTTTCAAACAAGTTTGTACCAAAAAGATTCATTTAGAGTTCAACCTGGAAAACTAGTATTACAAGCTTGCGCTAAGTTCTTGTCCAGTTGATTCCGATAAATTCTATTGTGTTTAAAGTGTTCCAAATGGTTTTTATGTGTATTTATATGTGAAACAAATTTTTTATAATTCCCAAGGATCAATTTGATCAAGCCAAGCGTCAAAACAATGAGTTAAAGATCAATATGAAATTAGCCAATGCTTAGCCGTGTTTCTATTTTGTTGTGTTTGATGTTGTGTTGTTTTAAGCTTTAAATTGTTGTGTTTAATGTTATAGAATTATTTTTGAATGGATTATGATGATATATGAAGGATATAAAAGCTTTAAATCAATTATGACCAACTCAAAAAGGCTCGGAATAGCTCAATGAAGGCACAATACGCAGATTGACGTACTTTTGGACCCTTAGAATTTCTTAGGCACTTGTAGGAGCGGCCAATGGTAGTTTTCAAAATAAAAATGGATTTATAATAGGACCAAAATATCAACCAATAGGCGCGTGGTGGTTCTAAAGGAGATTAACGTGCGACACACGCTCATTTTGGTGCTTCCTTGCCTTAGAAAGATTTCTGAAGACAACTTCTAGAGAGTGCATGCGATTAGTATGCGACGCACGCTCCATTTCATAGTAATAGAGCATGCGATGGACGATCCACTCCACACCTGGGTGTTTTCAATCTAATTCAACTTCTATTTGGATTTGGCTTACCCTTATGCTATAAATACACATTATGTCACGTTCTTACGTACTTTTGGACATCTTGGAAGATTGAGGAGGATGCCACAACCTATTATTAGGGTTTATATCTCTTTAATTTAGTCTTTTTTATTATTTGTATCAACAATCCAAGGGATTGATGATTAATATGTCAATTAAAGGCTAAAACTCCCTTTCTGGGGTTAAGGCCAAGATCATGACTACTTTCATTTTGAATTAAGTTTGTTAATTTGCTTATCATCAATGGTTGTTTATTTATTATTGTTTTAACTATTTTAAGGATTATCTACTCTTAGAATACATCAATGTTAAACCTTGTGATCTTGGGAGAGGGAATAGGGTGATAGAACATGGAAATAAGCAAGGTAAGGTTCGTAGCCTTTTATAAAATAAGGATTTTGAATTAGCATCTAGGACAGGGATATACCTAGAAGCTTTACTTGAATCACATGTAGGATAATATTTGTAATGAATATAACTGAACTATTACATCCCCGCTCAATGATGTAGTTGTAAGGTTTAACTTAGGTAAACAATTAGAGGTTGGGAAACCTTAATCATGCAATTAACCCTATGAATCATCAACCAAGATAAGAAATTTAACGAATAAAGTTCAATAATGTAGTATGATTGTTCGTAACCTTTAACCCTGGGATTCTATTTATTGATTGTCCAAAGTCATTATTTTCTTGCATTTGTTTAGTTTATTTTTAGTTGACATTCTAAAACTCTATTTTCTACTTTCCTCAAATGGTTAAACTAGAATTAGATAGACAGCGAACGGAAGTCCATAAGAGATCGATACTTGGGATTACTTAAAGCCACTTTAATACTTGATAAGACCACGTACACTTGCGTGTGCACTTGGGCACTGTAAAGTTTTTGGCACCTTTGCCGGGGACTTGTAACTAGGCAACTATCTTATTTTTAGTTTTTCTATATTGAGTTGTAAATAGTTTTTATTTTTTTGTTTATTTTTTTTCCTTTATTTCTTTTTTTACCACACTTCTTGATATGTCAACCTGGGATATATGGTTTTTAAATAAAGACGATTGTTGTTGTTTTGTGGGGGACCACATCAAGTGGCTTATTGTCCAGATTTTGATGGAAGTGCATGAATGGGACCTTCACAATATGATGCGGATAATATTATATGTATGGAGCAGACTGCAACTTGGTATTTGGTTTGTGGTCAAAGTGGTCATACTGTAGCTATGTGTGTTGTCAATCTCGATTTAGAATTGTTTGTGGGCTATGCTGAAAGGTAAAATTATATAAACTACTACAATCAAACAGAGTTGAGTCAGTCACAAATTCAATCATGGACCAACCAACAACAGTTTTAGCAGCAACAACTAAACAGGCAGGCCATAACTAGAACGAGTAAAATAGAAGAGATGCTAAAAAAAATTTTAGTGTCTCAAGTACAGTTAATGGAAGACATGAATAACTATTGTGAGACTGCAGAGCACTTGGAAAATAAGTTGGAGGTAGATGTAAAGTTGACTTCCTAACCTGTTGTAGATGAAGTTGCAGATAATTCGAGGAAGTTTGAGTAGTCAGAAACTAAAATTGTTGAACAGGTTGAGGAAATACCACTGCCACCATGTCTACAGTGGCTAAGCAAATAAAAATATAAGGAGGATATTAGCCAATCTATGGAACAACCACAAAAATCGCAGTCACTCAATTTTTATCTTTCTTTTGAGACTGAAATTGAGAAGGTGAATAAAAGTGAGGGTGTTGAAGTTAGTGTAAATTTTGATATGGGATTGGTTGGGTGTAACGCCCCAAAATCGGGTCCCAAGACGTCACACGGTGCTTAGGATCACAAGTGACCCTAAGCTAACCCTTCTACTGGCATAACTCATAAGAAACTGAACAAAAAGTATAAATCAATACAAATCTGCGGAAAATAACTCTCTTCTACTGACTGTCTATGAAGCCTATACTAGTACTGACTATAGGTAGTTGGGTCATGACTCCCGACTATCCCAAATCAATACAGCTGGATAAAGAAAATACAACACTTCTCAAACTGTATAGCAAACTCAAGCCCTTGAATCAAAAGAACTCATCACCTGCTGACTGGATGCCGCGAACTAACTGGATCTAAGGATGTACACTATACCTTGTACCTACATTCCGAGAAAATGTAGCCCATATACGAATATGTGGGTCAATACCATGGAAACGTACCGAGCATATAAGGGTGCAATGCATATATAAAATAATATCTTAATATTATCATAGTTTATAAAATTATGCATGCTGGTATAAATGACTCACTTAGCTAGAATTAAAATCATCATAATCATAAGAGAGTAAAATATATCGGGTGAAACATGTGAGTCATCATAATAAATCTGAATTCACTTTCATCTCGATTCCAAATCATCAAAGTAATCAAATCTCATAACAATTCTCTTTGGAATATATGTTCATTAAATCTTTCAAAAACAATGACTTTCTCAAACTCAGTCTTTCAAACAAATATGTTTTCATCTCAGATAGAAGAATAAGACTTTTCATATTAGATAGGAGAATACACACACACATTGGCAGTCTCTTACAACCTACATAAACCATGTGAGCTACATGGAGTCCAACGTTCTACCCATGTTTGGGAGAGTTGCCATATTCCTTTCCATCAGAGTATGAACTTAAATCATCAATTCAAACATTAGTGATCACTATATAAATCAGCCTCAGGCTCACATCCTATGGGGGCACATAGTTCTAGGGAAGTACTAAAATAGCTATACCTCCCGCTCGGTGGTAAAGACTACTCTCGGACTTAGATTAGATCTTTTCAAAAGAAAATCCACTAATAAACAGTTCAACAATTCACAACGGGAGCCATCATGCTACCTTTTTTATAATAATCAACAAAAGTGGATTTCTCTTCTCATCTCGAGTTCAAAAACACCCCTTTTTATAACCGAAAGGTCAAAGCTTATTCATCATCTCAAATCATTCAAACTTATGATTTGAATATGATTTCTCAAAAACAAAAATCTCAAATAGAGTTCAAAACTTATGTCTCAATATCACATTAAAACTTATCAAGATTCAAGTTTTACATCATAAACATATATAAATCCATTCAAAATCTAGAAAATTCAGTTATAAGGCACAAAAAATTCCGCTTCTAAAATATCAAAAATATCATAATCTCGTGATAATCAATATAGGATATAAGTTCATGCTTAAAAATCATAGTAAAACATATGAAATCTATAACTTCGTAATAGAAAGTATTTTTGGGCACAAGAACGAAAGAGTGTTCTTGTTGAAAAACCCAACATACCTTAAACTTGAAGCTTTGAATGACTTTCCGAATGACGTAATTCTATTCACAAACTTTTGGGTGTGCCTTGTAGCCTTTGTAACGGGGATTCCAAATATGTTAAAATTATAGAATTCTCACGGTTGAATCTCTCGCTATTGGGGTTTTTATGTTGAAACCCTAAAGGTTGTTCTTCGTGATTTTGATAGAAAGTAAACTTATTTTGATGTTGTGGCAGTTTAATCCCGTGTTATAGACATATATAGGGGTGTTTTTGGCAGTTAGAAGTGAGGTATATGGCGCACAACCCATGGAAGACCTTAAGGTCTGCGTCGCACACCTTATGACAGATATTTAACTGTGCCTCGCACTCCCAATCGCACACATTTTATTGGGCGATGCATTGCCCATCGCACACCCTTACTGCCTCTCACAAAAATGGGCATAACTCTTCCCTTGGGTATCGGATTTTTGCGAAATTGTTATTGTTCGAAGATAATTAAATTATCTACAATTTGATAGGTATTGGGACAAAAAATTAAATGTATATGAAGAGATATTTACATTTGAAGTTGACCCTTGTACAATCGAATGTCAAACTTTGGATGAATCAATTGGTCTTAACTAAACCTTGTTCTAGGTCATTGGTACAAATATTTTCCACCTCTAAACTACTCCATAGACTAGGATAATGATCATTCAACTTGTATTCACATGAGAATCACTTGGATTAGAGCTTAGACGCGCAGGAACGACGGTTTGAACTCTAGCACAAAAATATGGGGTATTAAATTATCTCCCCCTTGGGAACATTCATCCTCGAATGTGGATAATTAACCTGAAACACAGAGGAATATTAGTCTTTAAGCTATCATGTGTAACTGATAGAACTGAATCACTGTATCTCAAGAATAATGAGCTACTGAACTGGTCTGCAAGCGCATGAATCCTCAAGAAAAATAACTATATGGCTAAGATAGAAACGATTGTGTGAACTTATGAGTAACCATTACTTTGCACTGGATCTGATCTCATCAGAAAGGATGAGAGGTTTATGACATGAAAACTCGGGGTATTACAACATCCCCATCTTGGGATTGTTCATCCCCGAATGATAAGAATTTAAAGAAAATACTAGGAAGAGACTGTGATACTACACAGGATACTTACGAACTGAATCATGACTTAATATCTGAAACTGAAACTGATGCATGAACTGAGCTGAATTCATAATTTAACTAGACACAAACACATTTCCTCTTGGAATATACATACGTATAAGACTACGGATAGTAAGACTAGTTGGAAAATAAGGAATCTATAAGAGCTTATCTCCTTGCTTGCTAAACTAGATTACAGGATATATGGACTGGATCATACTAACTACCCATACTCAAACAGAGTATTTCTTTATCACTTTTCTACAAAATTCTATTGACATTTGGGGGCAAAGAATTTTGGGCATGCTCTGAACAAGACATTTGACTAAGGAATTACAACATTGCTCTAACTCTATAGCATGGAATATAAATGTATAAGTCATAAACTAGGATAGGATTGCTAGGATGTAGGCAACGTAACTTCTAACTTTCAAGCTTAGCATCACTTCTCAAATGCTCTCTCAACTATACTATTCCCCTTAAATACCATACTCATTTGATTCAACTTATAATTCTCATATTAGTACTGCGAAATCTTTCTACTAAGGTCTAAACTAAACTAATTTCTCTCACCATGATCAAGCCTAAAACTAAATCAGAAGATACAACATGCCAAACCACAATACTAGTCTAAAACACAAGGTTCAATATTCTATATCTTCTTAGAGCTCACACCCTAAGCATAACATGCCTTACCACTTCAATGACTAATTTAAAACTCTTGATATGGATTCACTAGTGCTTATTGCATTCATCATCTTACACCCAACGTGAAATTCAAGCCTAACATTAAAAATCACATATAACTTTAAGGCAAATACCCCTAAAGGCATACTTCGCATATTCTCTAAACCTTTATCAACCATAATTTTCTTGCACTATTCTTAAAAACATACACACAATTTCTAACTAACCATGACATGTATCAAAGACTTGGCCTCAATCTTACTTCACACTTTAGCCTTAGATAGAAAAGCATAAATAATCTTTCTTAATGAGGGTCATCAACTCTCTCACATCTAAACCATTGCTTATCCACTATCATCACCACTATCTTAACATAGGAAGAGGTCACCGAAGGGCTAACACATATGAACCAAAAGCACGAAAACTACAATACATGACATTAACACTTATCTTTGTCCTGAGGAATAAAATATCAAAGGCATGGATTCATTAAAGAAATCTAAGCTAAGGACATGCATGATATAATGCGAACTTCACTAGTATTATGATTTTAAAAACTGGTCATACTCTAAAACATGAGTTTATACTTATCATGAGTTATTCAGCATAAGACTGGAGTTCATAGATTCATAAGAAATAACTTGAATCACAGAGTGAAGCTGTTACATGATTGCTAGAAGATGAGAATGGGCTTGAGCACACATGATAGGTATAAGCATAGGCCTGTGGCATGGATCTGTCAATCAAGTGATGGATTTGATGTTGTAATGACTGAAATCCAAGGAATTCTCTAGAGTAAGAAGGGATCACTATCCCATCATAAATCATTATTGATATGTATCAAAATCTAATTCTCAAGGCTTGGTTTGGTTCTTCACTAACCATCTCCCCCTTAAGTCAAAGCTGGTATTCTAAGTATGATGGTCTACTCCATATCCTCGAGCTTAAGCCATAATTTCATCATTCTATTATCTACACATAAATGCTAAACTCTCAAGAATAAACTAATTTTGAACTTACCAACTTCATTCTTGAACAACCCATCCATATGACATCCTTAACTTTGTAGCTTCAATAATCATCATCAAAGACTTACACTCTCATTTGCAACCATACCTACATCTCTAATCACATAATCATAGCCTACCAAGATCACACTTCTATAATTATATTTTTTCCAAACCATGAGAATAATAATCATACTTAAAATGCTCAACATCTTCAATCATAACTCCTTAACTTTGTTATCAAGAACATCATGAATTATCTAACTAGCCTTTCTCCACCTAGAAATTCAACGTTACTACTAACCACACAATATGCAATAATCCTCAAAAAATAATGCATCCCTATAGCACCTTGGGCACACCTCTACATCATACTTAATTACGAACACATGATCTTACACTTTTGCATACACTGTTCAGGCCTACTATATCACCTCCATATAACTAGAATCAACAACCGAACCCTCAACTGTTCAAACTTAATGTGTAGTGCTAAACATGATTTAAAACCCAATCTAACACACAATTCTTACTTCAAAACTATAGAACACAACATTAAGAAAAACTAGTACACAATGACAATCAATCATAATCATATGGGTTATCTTATTCATAATCCATTAACACATCCTCCTTCTTCACATCATTACTATTTACCCATCTTCACACCTAAATTACTTTCATAGCTCTGTAAATTTCAACTAAACTTCCTCTTGCAATCTCAGGAAAGCCTAAATTAACAATACTCAACCACCAAGTACTTCCATCAAAACCTATACTTTCCTTGCACAACAAATACCATCAATAACTCTTTTCATACTTCAAGCAAACAACAATCCACCTTAACTAATAATCTCCTTATCTAACTTCACTAAACTAACAAACAAGGGTATATCACTTCATTACTAATTCAATCATAAGCAAAAAATCAGCTATACATATTCAATAAATTGTCCTTACCACCATTCTTGCCACTACACTTCAAAACCCACAAGTTCAACTAACATAAGACTTTTAACTAAACGTTACTACTTCTGTCACTACACAGAAACCCATACTTTCAACTAATACCAGAACAACAAGATAAACAACAAGTTGCTAGTGAATTGAAATAGGCCTCACAGGCTTCACTAGACTTTGAGTTTTCACAAGCATAATGATAACAAGATTATATAATACAAGAGATAGAAACTTGACACACAACATTCAACGATCTAAGAATACACCTTACTCTGTCTTAATTAAATAACTCATAAGAACGAGGGCATAACTTCAATTTGAAGGACTTATATCACACTAGAAGGCTCCTCTTAAGCCACTTTATGAAACTTCTGAAACTTCTGTCAGCACATGTTACCTCAAGAACTGTACATAGATAGAGAAGTATAGATTATCATTATGGATTCTGAGGTGAAATTTGGAAGCATATCTGACTCGGGCTTAGTGCACGACTTCTACAGGCCTGATAAAGCACTTCAGTTTTTGGAACTCAAAAGTACTGATAGGATACTTTTGTAGCTCTCTTATAATTCCATAACTATCTATGGAGAATAAAGCTCAACTATTTCTGATACCTTGGAAATAAGGCAGAGATGGCCGGACTAGAGTAAGATAAGAATCTATATAAGTTTCTTAGAGAACTTTTCTATAGCATGATTTAAGACTTAAAAGAATGGAGACATTTCCTAAAAGACCTGTAGCCTTTCAAAAAAAAGTACAGACGTCTCCGCACAGTTCCGCAAGACTCTACTAGACATTGCTTCATAGACACCCTAGGAAACTTGAACTCCATGCTCTGATATCAAGTTTGTAATGCCCCAACATCGGGTCCCAAGACGTCACACGGTGCTTAGGATCACAAGTGACCCCAAGCTAACCCTTCTACTGGCATAACTCATAAGCAACTGAACAAAAAGTATAAATCTATACAAATCTATGGAAAATAACTCTTTTCTGAATATGATAGATACAAAACTAAATTTACAAGATTATAACTCCACTTTTACAACTAAAACTGAAATGAAATACATCAACTTCTACTGACTGTCTAGGAAGCCTCTACTAGTACGGACTGTAGGTAGCCGGTTTATGACTCCCGACTAACCCAACTTAATACGACTGAATAAAGAAAATACAACACTTCTCAAACTATATAACTAACTCAAGCCCTTGAATCAAAAGGACTCATCACCTGCTGACTGGATGCCGCGAACTGACTGGATCTGAAGATGTACACTATACTTTGTACCTACATTCCAAGAAAATGTAGCCCACATACGAATATGTGGGTCAGTATCATGGAAATGTACCGAGCATATGGGGTGCAATGCATATATAAAATAATATCTTAATATCATCACAGTTTATAAAATTATGCATGATAGTATAAGTGATTCACTTAGCTAGAATTACAATCATCATAATCATAAGAGAGTAAAATATATCGGGTGAAACATGTGAGTCATCATAATAAATCTCAATTCACTTCTATCTCGATTCCAAATCGTCAAAGCAATCAAATCTCATAACAATTCTCTTTGGAATATATGTTCATTAAATCTTTTGAAAACAATGACTTTCTCAAACTCAGTCTTTTAAAGAAATATGTTTTCATCTCAGATAGAAGAATAAGACTTTTCATATTAGATAAGAGAATACACACACACACATTGGGAGTCTCTTACAATAGATATAAACCATGTGAGCTACATGGAGTCTAACGTCCAACCCATGTTGGGGAGAGCTATCCTATCCTTGCCATCAGAGTAGGACCTTAATCATTCTTTTCACTAGTGATCACTATATCAATTAGCCTTAGGCTCATATCCTATGGGGGTACGTAGTTCTAGGGAAGTACCAATCCTACTATACCTCCAACTCAGTGCTAAAGACTACTCACGGACTTAGCTCAGATCTTTTCAAAAGAAAATCCACAACAACACAATTCAACAATTCATAACGGGAGCCATCATGCTACCCCTTTATCATAATCAATTAAAATGTGGATTTATTTTCTCATTAAAGTTCAAAAATAACTCCTTCAAGACCAAAAGGTCAAATCATCCAATATCAAAGTTTATATAACACATTACTTCAACAAAATATAAATTCAAATCGGGTTCAACAACCCATATATCAATACTTAATCAAAACATTTCAAGATTCACACTTTATATATCAAACATGTATGAGTCATACAAAAATCTGAAAATTTATCTTTAATCATGAATATTCACATCAATGCTCATGAAATTCATCTTTAAAACATTAAAAATATTATAACTTCTTTAACAAGAATATAGATTTCACATTTCCATCTCAAATTCATAAGTAGAGAATGTAAAATCATATATCTTTGTAAACTAATACAAATTTTGGGCACAAGAACGAAAGGGTGTTCTTGTTGAAAAACCCCACATACCATAAACTTGAATCTTTGAATGACTCTCCGAATGACGTAATGCTATTCACGAACTTTTGGGTGTCACTCGTAGCCTTCGTAACGGGAATTTCAAAAATGTAAAAATTATAGAATTCTCACGGTTGAATCTCTAGCTATTGGGGTTTTTATGTTGAAACCCTAAAGGTTGTTCTTGGTGATTTTGAGATAAAGTAAACTTATTTTGATGTTTTGGGATTTTAATCCTGTGTTATAGACATATATAGGGGTGTTTTTGGCACTTGGAAGTGAGGTATGCGGCGCAAAAATCCTGGCAGACCTGAAGGTGTGCGTCACACACCTTATGGCATACATTTAAGTATGCCTCGCACTCCCAATTGCACACATTTGATTGGGTGGCACATTGCCCATCACACACCCTTACTGCCTGTCACGAAAATGGGCATAACTCTTCGCTGGGGTATCGGATTTTTGCGAAATTGGTATCATTGGAAAGATAATTCAATTATATACAATTTGATAGGTTTTGGGATGAAAAATTCCATGTATATTAACAGATACACACGTTGAAGTTGACTCTTGTAGAATCGAATGTCAAACTTTGGATGAATCAATTGGTCTTAGCTCAACCTTGTTCTAGGTTATTTCTATAAATATTTTCCACCTCTAAACTACTTCATAGACTAGGGTAATGATCATGAAACTTTTATTCACGTGAGAATCACTTGTATTAGAGCTTAGATGCGTAGGAACGACGGTTAGAATTCTAGCATGAAAATACGAGGTATTACAGTCATGGTAGTGCATAAGATCACAAAGTAGAGCTCCTAACCATAGTCCTCAATTGGGACGACATGAACCAAGGTACACAAGATCACAAAGCAGGGTACCATCATCCCGATTCTTTCAACTTGTGCTTTCTTTTGTAACCATCTAGCTCTCTTTAATCTCAATTTTAGCCTCTTAAAATATAATTCATGCTTACTAACAAATCCTTTCGGGTTATTACTAAGGGAACATCACAATAGGGTATCGCCATACCCAAACTTGCAAGTAATTCATATCATATCCATTCCATAGCCCTTCTTATTCAAAACATAAAAATGACCACCAAAGGTTTATCAACTCACAAGTGGGTTCACATTATCAAAATCATATAAAACTTATGCAACCCATTTTATTTACAAGACATTGAAATATGGAGGCCATTCCATTTATTCAATGCATGCACAATGGGCAAGAAAATTTTTAAGACTCAATAAGTTATCATCATTCATAAACTAGCTCCTACAATAGTTAAATATAAATCTCATGATCAAAAAGGGGCTCTTAAGTCATGCTCTCAAAATAATTCATAATTCATATCGTGCACAGTCTATAAATTTCATCATGGGGATAGAATTCAACAATTTCATTCGTAAAACATCTTTCAAATTTAAATAACAAAAAGCAGGAGATTTATAAATCAAACTTATAGAAAACCCCATAAAAATTTTATAATTCCATCAAATTGATTTCACAATGCATGATCTTATAATAATTGACTAAAACTTATAGCATATACGTGCATATATATCTTTAAGTCTTGTAAAAATCATAAAACCTATGCCCATGTTGTTTAGGATAGCCCCATGCACCTTAAACTCCTTGATTGGTGAAGAAATCTTAAATCCCTAGTTTTCTTGAGGAAGATTTTGGTTTGTTCTTGGGGAAGGAATGCTTTCAATTGAGGAAATTTTGAGAATAAGATGACCAATAGTTCTTTTGGGGCCCTAAATTCCGTGTCTTGGACCAATTGGGTGAAGGGAAAAGACCCAACTTAGGAAAATGGAAACAAAAGCTGAAAAAATAAGGGAGCATGTGCTGCGGGCTCTGGAGTGCTGAAATAGAGCGTGCGCCCCGTGCTATATCACGGGCTCCCTTAGGGGTGAAATGGAGGGGGCGTTGCGGGCTAATCGCGGGCTGCTACTATTTTGGACTTCCAAATATGCCCTTACTCGTCCAAAAATTCTGAGATATACCTTTGACATCCCCGATCATGAATCAACTTAAAAACCAATATTTTAGGGTCGGGAAGGTCGATTAAAAAATCCGTTAAGTCTAGAGGTATTGAAAATGACTAAGTCCTTGACACTTCATAAAGTTTTAATGCCTTAAGACCTGTATGCATGTAACTTAAAGCTGAATGGAGCTAAGATTAGCATGATGTATTACATTATCCTCCCCCTTGGGATCATTCGTCCTCGAGTGATGACTCAAAACACAGTAAGCACGACTGCAAGCACTACATGGAATAAAAAGAGTAGAATAAGATTAGTACCTTCTATAACATCATCCACGTTTTTCAAAGAGGGTCAGATATCTAGTATGAATGGCATTCTACTACCCCCAAGTAGCCTATTCAACTTTATGATTTTTCCATAACACCTTAACTGAAGCTATCTCCTTACTTCTCAACTTCCAGACTTGGCGATGAAAAATAGCAGTAGGTTCTTCTTTATGTGACAATGAGTCCTTTACATTAATCTCTTCAATGGGTAAACAAGAGTATGACCTCGAATAAACTTCTTCAACATTGAAACATGAAATACATGATGGATGAGATATAAACTTGCTGCCAAATCTAACTCTTAAGCAACCCCACCAATACTCCTCGTAATCTGATAAGGGCCTATGTAACAAGGACTAAGCTTTCTTTTCTTTCTGAATCACATGACCCCCCTTCCTAGGGGAAACTTTTAGAAATACCCAATCACCAATCTCAAACTCCAACTTTCTCTTTCTAACACTGGAGTAGGACTTTTGGCAACTCTGAGATGTCTTAAGTTGCTCCTTAATGACTTTCACTTTCTCCATCACTTGATGAACAAGGTAAGTCCTAAACAAATAGGTTTCACCCATTTCATACCACCTACTCAGGGACCTATATCTCCTACCATAAAGAGCTTTAAAAGGAGACATCTAGATGCTCCAGTGGTAGCTATTATTGTAGGAAAATTCTATCAATGGAAAGTGATCCACCCAACTACCCTTAAAGTCAATCATGATAGACCTCAACATATCTTTTAAGGTCTAAATGGTGTGTTCTGCTTGCCTATCATTTTAAAGTCAGTACTAAGGTTTACTTGGGTTCCTAAACCCCTCTGAAAAGACTAAAAAAAACTGAGAAGAAAATTGCATACCTTGATCAAATATAATAGACACTGGAGCCCATGCAAGTAAACTATCTATTGAATGTACAACTTAGCATAATCATCCCTCGAGTAATTGGTCCACACTGGAATAAAATGCACAGACTTGGTCATTCTATGTACAATTATCCAAATGGAGTGATATTGGTTTGGGACTTCGAAAGCCCTGTAACAAAGTCAATGTTGATCATCTCCCATTTCTAAATAGGCAAAGCTATATCTTGGGAAGTGCCACTTGGTCTTAGATGCTCCACCTTAACTTATTGACAAATCAGACACTTATCCGCAAAGTTTGAAATATTATTCCACCAGTAAATTGCCTTAAGATCATGATACATTTTGGTAGAGCCGGGGTGAACAACATACCTAGAAGTGTGAGCTTCAATGAGAATTCTCTCTCATAATCCATTCATGTTTGGCACACACATCCTACCTTGATACCTCAAAATCTCATCACCTCCAATTTTAAAAGCCATTACATTTTGTTGACCAACATCTTTCTTAATCTATATTAGGATAGGGTCCTCCGCTTACTTCTCCTTAACCTTTGTACAAAGGGATGATTTAGTTACCTCATGTATGAACACTCCCTCATCTATGAAATCCAGGAGTCAAACTCCCAAATTTGCAAGATGATGAATATGATTGACTATATTCCTCTTTCCTTCATCCATATGAGAAAGACTGCCCATTGACAATCTGCTCAGGACGTCAGCCAGCACATTGGCCTTGCCCGAATGATAATGCAGGATCATATCATAATCCTTCAATAATTCCAACCACCGACTCTTATTGAGATTCAATTCTTTCTGCATGAAAACATACTGAAAACTTTTATGATCAGTAAATATGTCAACATGCACCCTATAAAGATAATGATGCCAAATCTTTAGAGTAAACACCACAGCCGCTAACTCCACATCATGGGTGGGATAGTTATTTTCATGCACTTTTAATTGTCTAGATGCATAGGTCACCACCTTACCATGCTGCATAAGCACACACCCTAGTCCCACCTAGGACGCATCACAATACACAATGGTTAAGGAAACTTTTAAGACTCAATAAGTTATCTTCATTCATAAACCAACCCCTACATTAGTTAAATATAAATCTCATGATCAAAGAGGGACTCTTATGTCATGCTCTAAAAACAATTCACAATTCGTATCATGCACAGTACATAAATTTCATCATGGGGAATGAAATTTCACAAATTTCATCATAGGGAATGGAATTTCACAAATTTCATTCGTAAATCATCTTTCAAATTCAAATCACAAAAATCATGAGATTTATAAATCAAACTTATAGAAAACCCCATAACAATTTCTTAATTCCATCTAATTAATTTCACAATCATGCTCTTAAAATAATTTACCAAAACTCATAGCATATACATGCATATATATATATATATATATATCTTTGAGGCTTGTAGAAATCATAAAACCTATGCCCATGTAGTTTGGGATAGCCCCGCATACCTTAAACTCCTTGTTTGGTGAAGAAAGCTTGAATCCCTAGTTTTCCTGAGAAAGAGTTTGGGTTTGCTCTTGGGGAAGGAATTCTTTCAATTGAGGAAATTTTGAGAATAAGATGACCAATAATGCTTTTGGGACCCTAAATCTCGTGTTTTGGACCAATTGGGTAAAGGGAAAAGACTCAATTTCCCTTGAAAAAATGAAAACAAAAGCTAAAAAGGTAATGGAGCGTGCACCGTGGGATCTAGAGCACCGGAATGGATTGTACGCCTTCTTAAATATACGTCGTCCTCGCTCCATTCAGCTTTAAGTTGCATGCATAAGACGGCACTATAGGAACAAGTCATATTCTATATTGTGAGAAAAGCAATATACATCGTCTTAGGTCCCTTCCGGCGCTCTAGGCACAAGTCTTATTTTATATCCTATGATTTTGCTTTTCTCACAATCACCAATTTGTATCCCACTAACATTAAACCTTAGTTTATGGACTAATTTCAAAACATCACTTTTCAAGTAAAACATAATGTACTTGAATTGCATATTTTATCTATCCAAAGTATTTGATGGATTTAACCTCAATATTCTAATTACTATTTATAAGGGTGAGCGTTATATTATATCAAAAATACCATTGACGGTTATTTGATATCGGTTCTAATATAACCTAACTTATTGATATCTCTCCATTTCATAATTTTTAGGTATCTGAACCTTTGTCAAGGTTCAATCCCTTTGCCAAGATAACCTTTGAGGTACCTCAAGATCCTTTTCAAGTTTGAATTTGTTCATTTGGAATCTGGGTTCTTCTACTTCATATTTATTTAATATGAATATTGAAGTGTTGTGTTATAGTGCTTTTTAAATCACTTGCCTCATTATCATTGACAATATTTATCATTTTATCCTCTCTTTTTTCAAGGATTTTTACACTTGAAATCGATTTTTCTATCACTGTTCATGTGTTCCATAGACTCTGTCCTTCAAGAACTTCTCACTAAAGCAATTATAGCTAAATTATAACCTAGAATCAGTCTGACAATGTAGTTGCAACATTTTCCAAATAATGAATTATCTATTGAACTTCAAGTTCATATTTTTTTTACAAGAATCTAGATAATTCATTTCATACATTTCATCCATTAATCATATCTCCCTCTAATATTAGGAAATTTAACATTCACCCTAATCTTATTTGGGGATCCATTTTTATGCGTGGTGGATATTGCACATTCGAATATTTGGATTAATTTATTTGATTCTGAACTAACAATTTAAGAGTACCTTGTTGGCTTGATGCATACAAGTGTTGCTACATTTAAATAAACTCGTCTCATACCAAATTTTTTTAGGGAAGATTTGTTCTTATAACCAATGGTTCAGCTATAATTAGAGGCACACAATTTTCTGCTAAACGAATCCGCATTATCAACTTTTATGTTTGGAATCATGCTCTTAATTTAAAAATTTGAGCAAACAACATAGTAAGAATCACATTGCAAGTTGATAGCAAAGCGCATCATCTAACCAACCATAGTTTCATCTCATTTCATAGTAAATGGTCCATATTGCAGGTGAACGAGCCCTTATTCACCTTGTTGTCTTTCAAAAAATTTAAGGAATACAATCATAACCTTATATAATATAATATTTTATCGTGAGAACAAGCAACATAAGAGAATCATGAAGAACTTATTGTGCACCAGAACTTAAATCGATGTTTTATTTTCATGGTGGATGGAACTTAAATTCACCATCATATAGTAAATCAATGGCACAATAGGTCAAAGTAGAACAAAACTCACCCTTGAGACTTTAATAATTAATGCCACCTTTAATGGTTATAGCCTTGAGGAGTATAAACACAAAATATTCAATTTTTAGATTTAAAATGAATTCAAATTTAAAGAAACAATGTAAAATAACTTAACTTACCCAATCATGTCACTAAAGTTTAGTGTGGCTAATCTACAACTCAGTAGATCATAACGGTTCAAACATTAAAATATTAGATATGATGAATGTAAAATATTTAAACTTAAGAATCATTTATACATGGTGTATGAGAACGGAATAGGAAAAATTCAAATCATAATTGTTATGCAAACACTCATCAAATAATTACTCTTTCATATATTTAAATGAGCTCTTTAAAGTAGATAACCTAGATAACCACATGCTCGTTGACTACAATAAAATTATACTAGATAAAGGGTCTTTATCTTATTTTTGACAAGTTCGTATATAAGAAAAAGACTAACAAATAAAAACATGGTAAAAAAAAAAAACAAAAAACTTGTCCCTACTCTAGCAAAATAAAATAAACAACGAAAATCTTACTTCACTGACCAGACACAAAATTAAAAATGTAGTAGTTTGTAGGGGCTTGGAGTTGTAGGTGACAAAAGAGTTTTAAAATGATGTGTAGGTGACTCAAGTCTTAATAATTGAGTGTAGGTGACATTTACTTTATTATGGATGAGGAAAGTTGGGTAAATTTAAAAATAATCCATAGGTTTTTAAATTTATACTTTGATCCATGTTAGTTAATATAATAGGAAACGAAGGGGAAAAAGGTGTGTTTCTCTCTCTTCTCATCCGTTGTTGTTTTCTTTCTCTTCATGACTATTGTTGTTCATTGTTGTTGCTGCTTTATTTATCATCTTCTGCTTCATTATAACCATCCTCTACTTCATTATCATCTTCATCTTCTTCTTTTCGACCATTGTTGTTGTTGTTACCGCTACTGTTGTTATCTCACCAATTTCTTAGGTCAAATTTTATTTCCTTCATCACTTTCCGCTTCGGCATTACTTAATAGGTGACTTTGGTAAGTAAAATTATGATTTTTAGTTGAATTTGTCATCTGGGTATACAACTACTGCTATTTTTTTCAACAATGGATAGAACCCGATCTTGAATCCAACATAAATGCCCATAATTTAAATAGATCAAACGGAAGACTCATATGTTGGATTCTTGTTTATGGTTTTATAGTACTTGTAACATGAATCGAACAGATAGGTAATATATTGCAACATAAGTGTTATTTGTTGCAACAGACTAGTTATCTATTGCAACATAAGAGTTATCTGTTGCATCAGACTGATTATCTGTTACATCAAACTGCTTATCTATTGTAATACATGAGTAATTTATTGTATCAGACTGCTTATCTATTACAACAGATGAGTAATCTATTTGGAACAACACTAATCAGCCCCTGCCACAAACCCAATAGATAACTAATATGTTTCAACTCCTGCTATTGCTACTGGATTCAAAATTATTCCTTACATTCAATCATCGACATATTTATTGAGAAGATAATAGACAGAATGAAAATTAAATATGAATTAAAACTTCAAAGACGATCAAACATAATTTTTTTATTAAATAAATACAAATAAAAAGACATAGACTAAAAGAAAAAATAATGTAGTTATTATTATTATTATCATCAACATTATTATTATTATTGCTAGCTGACCAATCTTCAACCGACAGCAGCAGGGCCCTCCTCAGCCTGCGGATCTCACAGAGCATCCTTGCTCTCACTGCTCCCGACTCCCACTGCAGGTCACGAACCTACATCTGAAGTTCATTCACGACGTCTTGCAGAAAAGCAATGTCCCACACTAGACCAGCCATGTCTAGAAAATACATGAATTTACAAAAAAAAAAAGTAAAAATAAAAGTAGAGAAAAGAATCTGAATGTAATAAAACGTAAACTACAAATTGGGTATATTTACACACAAAGCAAGAAAAATACTTACCTGAGTCAAGGAAAAGAAAGTGGTGGAAGGTGTAATAATATGAAAGACAAGATTTAATAAATAAATAGAGTGTAGCTGAATGAACGATTGAGTAACGAGGGACCTATTTATAGAGGATCGAATTTTAATGAGTTGGGAAAAAATGCGTGACTGTTCACCTCCATTAATTAATTACATTTTTTATTACTCTGAAAAATTGACTTAATGAAATTAAGCACTATTGTGATAAGTCATGACTTTTCAGCTTATTATTATTAATTAGTTCTTTTCAAGAACCATTTTTATTGAGTTGTGACAATAGATTTTATTTCTGTTGCATTAGATAACTCATCTGTGACAACAAATATATCATCTATTACAACAAATAGACAACCTGTTGCATTAGATAATCTATCTGTTGTAACATATAATCTATCTTTTTTTAATATTATCATCGTATCATTAATCCAAATTTGCTGACTTTTTTACTATATAAATTAAAAAAACAAATTTTAAAAAAAAAAATTGTGAAAAGAAATGGCACCTATTTAATATTAACGTCAATTATTCGAATTAAATAACCATTTTTTATTAACATCATTTTTTTATAGTGTTTATCATTTATTTTTTTATTGTTTTCTGTGAAAAGAAATAACCTAATTAAATCAAGCTGGTGAGTTTTTTATTATTGTGACAAGTTATGACTTTTTAGCTTATTATTATTAATTAGTTCTTAAATTTAAATAACTTTTTTATCAATTTAAAAATCGAAGACACATTTTTTCGATAATAATTTCTCTAATAAAATAATAACCATTTTTATTAATTTGTGGCAACAGATTATATATCTGTTGCATTAGATAACCCATCTGTAGCAATAGATATACCATCTGTTGCAAAAAATCGACCATCTGTTTTAGGAGTTTTTTTTTATTTCTTCTAACAGCTGATTCATCAGTCGCAATAGATGGGGAATTTGATTCATCAGTAATATTGTTGAATGTGTTTAGAAAAAATGTCATGACTATTTATCTTTTTCTTAACAAGCATCATATTAACTTAATTAATACAATGTTGTGACTTTATTTTTATTATATAATAAATAAATAGTTTTAAAAAATAGATTTAAAAATGAAATTGGTAAAAAGTCACGATCAGTTATTAAAATTAAATAACCATTCTTTTGTGGTTATAAATTGTGTTTATCATTTATTTCCTTATTATTTATTTACAAACCATTTTTCATATTAAATAATCAGAAAGTCATGACTTTTTACCCTCTCAATAACAACAATAACCCTTTTTTTATTAATAACTGTGCGTTGCAACATATGATCCATCTGTCACATCAGATTAACCTTTGTAGCCACAAATACTCAATCCCTACCTCCAACCTTCGACATGTTGAGAATAAGGAATAAAAAGAATGATAATTAAATATTAAATAAGAATAAAAAATTTAAGGTTGATCAAACATAGATTTTTGAATCCATTTTACAAATATATACAATAAAAAAGCATACCGTTCAGTTGACCCGATATAAAAAATACATATGCTAAAATAAAAAATATAATCTGATTATTATTACCAATATTATTATTATCATTATTAGTATTAGTATTAGTATTAGTATTATTGTCATTTGGCAGCAGTAGGGCCCTCCTCAGCCTTGCTCTGAAGTCGCCCAAGTCCCTCCGGAGTTCATGAATCTGACTTTCAAGATTCCAGAAGGACTCGAGATGAATCACCTTGTACAAATCTAGATCAGTGATATCTAGAAGTGGAGTAGAATGAACTAGTAAGTAGGGACATATTTATAAAGGATCGAATTCAAATGGGTTAGTCAAAAAGCCACGACTGTTTACCTCTTTTTAAATAAAAATACTGACTATTCAGCTTATGTAAATCAAATAAATGGATGTAAATACAACATATTATTTATATTGTATTTTGGAAAGAAAAGAAAATTTCTTTAAAATAAATCTAACAGATGGGTAATCGGTTGCAAAATATATTTCGTTTGTTAGATAACTTACAATATATTAACAATCTGTGCAATAGATGGATATATTTGTTTGATTTATCCAATAGATATATCATATGTTGCAATAGATTGATCATCTATCGTAATAGATGTCTATAATTATTTGACAATTTAAACAGATATGGCATCTGTTGCAACTTTTTAGTCATTTGTTTATTCAATTTAAGCCATAGATGAGCTAGGAATAATAAGGTACGTGCAGATGGATGGATCCACTTTCATGTATGGGAGTTAAGTATTACTGATAAGGCCATCAGGACAACACACACAAAGTATAATATTTTTGTGAATGTAGTTTTTAACCGATTAGGCACTGATCATTCAAACAAGATCCTACATTATACAATTAAGTTGAATAGGTTCAAATTGATAAGGATGAAGGCCCCATGATGATGGTGTCGATACCCTATTATGACTTACTGATGGTTGTTGCTCATATTTATGCGTGTCAAGTTTTGTTCTTGGTTAAAGCAGTGGGAGGCTTTGAAGGCCCTCTAAGAGTCCAATGCAACCCTAAAAGTTAGTCCGATCACTATTAAATCTCTTTACAATGACTCCAAAACTAAATCCCTTCACAATGCTTGACACATAAACATATCAACAACCGACACTAAATCTTAACAGGGTATCGGAACCATATTCATGGTCCTTAGCCTTATCAGTTTGGAACTATCTAACTTGACTGTAAAATTACAAATATCTTGTATGAATGATCAATGACTAAATGGTAAAAATAGTTCACAAGATCAGTGTACTCTATGTGTGTTTTCACGAGAAGATTATCAGTAATACATACCTCATATATATGAAGTAGTTCCATCTGCAAGCATCTTATTCCTCCGAAGACATCTTTACTATAGCCTCTTGTGTTGGTCGGGCAAAGTTGATCAACTTTCAGTTTCTTATATCTACAAAGAAGAGGGAAAAAATTGATGTCAAATAAGATAAGAACATAAAGAACATTATCCACCTATTACAACAGATGTGTAGACTGATGCAACAAATGTGGAGTCTGTTGTAACATATGTGGAGTCTATTACAACAGATGTGGAGTCTATTACAATAGATGTAGAGTCTATGGCAATAGTTGTAGTGTCTGTTAGAATACATCAAACCAGCCTTGTTGGTGGTTTGATTTGTTCCAAAAATTGCTCCATTTGTTGCAACATCAACAACAACATAAACTAAAAAGAAACAACAAATAAAAAACATCAAAAACAAAGAAACATAATTTGTTCCAACACTATCAACATCAAATAAGCAACATCCATTATTCCAACACCATCAACATCACCACACAACAAGTTCCAACCCCACCACCAACATCAATAATAGCATCAACAACAAAGAAACAAATAAAATACATAAAAATGATACTGTCAACAAGGCTTTTAAACTTCTCCCAACAGATGAATTTTTTGGCATATTGTAATAAAAATTCTCAATTCATTTATTCAAAATTTAAAAGTTTCTTAAAATTTTTAAATAAATATGATATGGGAGAATGGTAACTAAATTAAAAAAAATAGATGTAAATAACTTGCAAATAAAAAAAATGAGAATGAAAGAGCAATAGTGAACCATACCTTACCTGCAATGTCAAAAGGGGATCAAAATAGCAATTTCAGTCAAGGAAAGATATGAATAGATTTAGATCCGAAATGATCTTTATGATAAAGAGGATATAAAAGAGAAAAAAAAGATTGTGATAACCCTAAAGAGAAGAGAAAGAAAAAGATGAGAGATGAATAAAATAAATTTAGCCCTTAAGGAGAGAGAGAGATGAGATAATTCTAGATATAGACATGGGTTTAGATATTCATTAATTACTTGAGGGAAAAGAGGAAGACGAGTGACATTGAAAAGACAAGATAAGACTACTCAATGAGATTTTTGAGTTATCCAAGAAATATTTTTTACCGTATTTAGTAGTAAGTACTATTTTATCTATCTTTCTTCTTGGATAGAAGCTTGCTTTAAAATTAAAAGAAAAAAAAGATTTTAAACATATATGTCATCGATTGCAATAGAAATCAATATCTGTTTGAAAAATTCCAATAGCTCAGTCATCTGTAATAACAGATGCAAATATCCATTTAATAATTAAATTAGATGTCATTTTTACAATAGATATCAATATTTGTTAGAAAAAACTCCACAGCTCAGTCATCTGTAACAATAGATGCAAATGCCCATTTGATAATTAAATTAGATAGGTCATCTGTTACAACAGATATCACTATCTGTTTAAAAATTTTCAACAGCTTAGTCTGTCACAACAGATGTAAATTTTTATTTGATAATTAAATCAAATATGTCATCTGTTACAATAGATATGAATATCTATTTGAAAATTTACAATAGCTCAGTCATTTGTTGCAATAGATTTCACTACAATTGATTTAGATAGAACTATTGATGAATTCATAGGATCAACTACAACATCAATTTAGTCTTTGTAATTGCATGGTGTTGGTATTGCGTTCATCTCAACCCGAGTCATCGATCGATCACTATGGGTTGAAAATATTCTCATTAACTTAATATTAAGATAGTAACTAAATTGATTTAGGTATAACTAGGATGAGTTCATAGGCTCAACTACAACATCAATTGAGTCTTTGCAATTACATGGTGTTGGTATTGCGTTCATCTCGACCTGAGTCATCTATCTATCACTGTAAGTTGAAAAGATTTTCATTAGCTTAATATTAAGCTTGCACCTAAATTGCTTTAAGTAGAACTACAAATGAGTTCATAAGGTCAACTACAACTTCAATTGAGTCTTTGCAATTACATGGTGTTGGTATTACATTCATCCCAACCCAAGTCGTTGATCGATCACTCTGAGTTGAAAATATTATATTTAACTTAATGTTAAGCTAGTACCCAAATTGATTTTGGTAGAACTAGAGATGACTGAGTTCATAGTGTCAACTACAACTTCAATTGAGTCTTTGCAAATGCATGGTGTTGGTATTGCATTCATCCTGACCCGAGTTGTCGATCGATCACTCTGAGTTGAAAAGATTCTCATTAACTAAATGTTAATCTAGTACCTAAATTAATTTAGGTATAACTAGGGATGAGTTCATAGGGTCAACTACGACTTAAATTGAGTCTTTGCAATTGTGTGGTATTGGTATTGTGTTCATCCCATCCCAAGTCGTATCGATCACTCTGAATTGAAAAGATTCTTATTAACTTAATGTTAAGACAGTACCTAAATTAATTTAAGTAGAGATAGGGATGAGTTCATAGGGTGAACTACAACTTCAATTGTCTTTGCAATTGCATGGTGTTGATATTGCATTCATTTCAACTCGAGTCGTCAATCGATCACTCTGAGTTGAAAAGATTATCATTAGCTTAATGTTAATCTATTACCTAAATTGATTTAGGTAGAACTAGGGATGAGTTTATGAGGTCAACTACAACTTTAATTGAGTCTTTGCAATTACATGGTGTTGGTATTGTGTTCATCCCTACCTGAGTCGTCACTCAATCACTCTGAGTTGAAATGATTATCATTAGCTTAATGTTAAGCTAGTACCTAAATCTTTTTAGGTATAACTACGTATGAGTTTATAGGGTCAACTACAACTTTAATTGAGTCTTTACAATTGCATGGTATTGGTATTGCGTTTATCCAGACCCGAATCATCAACCGATTACTCTGAGTTGAAAAGATTCTCATTATCTTAATGTTAATATAGAACCTAAATTGATATAGGTAGAACTAAGGCTGAGTTTATAGGGTCAACTACAACTTTAATTAAGTCTTTGCAATTACATGGTGTTGTTATTGCTTTCATCCCGATCCAAGTCGTCGATTGATCACTCTGATTCAAAAAGATTATCATTAGCTTAATGTTAAGCTAGTACCTAAATTGATTTAGGTAGAACTAGAGATAAGTTCATAGGGTCAACTACAACTTCAATTGAGTCTTTGCAATTGCATGGTATTGGTATTGCCTTCATATAAACTTGAGTCGGCGATCGATCACTCTGACTTGAAAAGGTTCTCAATAACTTAATGTTAAACTAGTACCTAAATTGATTTAGGTAGAACTAGGAATGAATTTATAGGGTCAACTACTACTTCAGTTGAGTCTTTGAAATTACATGGTGTTGGTATTGCATTCATCCCAACCCAAGTCATCGATCAATCACTCTGAGTTGAAAAGATTCTGGTTAGCTTAATATTTGAAAAACTATATCTTTTAAAATTTTAAAAATTAACTAAAATCAATTCGGACCAAATTAACAATTTCAAAGCTTGTCATTCTTTTCCAAAATTACAAATCATCCTTTTGTGGGAAAAACTTTTCCTCATTTCAAATTTCAAGTTCTCGCTCTTCTCTCTCTCTCAATAATATAGATGAAAAATACTCAACATGTTCAACCCTTCAAAACAGATCAATTTTCTTCCCATTTTTGACAATATAGTTGTTATTTTTTACTTCATTCTTGCTTGTATCCATCGTTTTCTCTGTCTTCAAATATAACAGAGTTTGAGAAGAATTCTACATTTGTTCTTTATTCTAAAAATTAGAGATTTTTAGTTAATGATGATAAAGAATACTTTTAGTTGTATGATCTTCGATAATAGGTTAACAATTTTGAGTTTTGATGCTATAAAACGTAGGAAGCACCCAAGAAAACCCTTGTTTTTATTGCAGTATTTTATTGACTACTGTGGTATAGTTGGATGGTGTTAGTGGTGTTGTTGGTAGCTATTTTTGGTTGTGCCGGTATTTGTGGTTTTGGTGGTGGTGTCGGTGGTCTTGGTATTAGTATTGGTGGCATTGGTGGTATTGTTGGTAGTCTTGGTATTATTGTTGGTCTTGGTGGCATTGGTGGTGGTCTTGGTGGTCCATCTATTGCAACAGGTGGAACATCTATCAGTAGATATTAAATAGGTCTTCAAACAGATTCCTTATCTGTTCCAACTGATGGGTTATCCATTGGAGTATTTTTTTTGTAATGTGACGTATAATAATTTATTGAAATTTGTCTAACCTTTTCTAAAAAAAATTATGCAGACATCAAATGTAATGTACTTATTGCTTTTCTATTGTTTGTAGTTAAAAGATGTCTCCCAAAAGAGAAGAAACTAAAAGTGGATCAACTGCTGACCTCCTAACAAAAAAGGATAGAGTACATATAGATTCGGAGGAACTTCCTAAACCATCTCAGTCAGGGCAAAATGAACCTGAGGAAAGTGAGAATTCCTTCTCACCAAAGGGGCATTAATTAATATCGAATCCCAGCATGATCCTGTCAAAACCATTAGTATTGATAGGTTTCAAATTGCGATTCTGATAGATGTCCCTGCAAAAGTAACTGGTGATCTTGTACATAAATGTCAGTTGGGGAAAGGTTTTGATGAATTTAGGAGTATTATGAAGAATGAAAACATAGACGGACTTTTTAAGAAGATTTGATTTGCATACTTTCTTAAGCTGCCTGAGGACCATACTCTCAATTTCCAAATGAGCATGGTATATGGTCTTCTTAAGTGCAGGATCAAGTATGCGGGGATGATAAAGATTTGAAGAAGGGAGAAGAAAGATGGATGAAATCTAGATCAACTACTGTGGCATGAAGTAAAATCTAGATCACATTATACGGCTTTTCTTGGGCTTTCATGGTAAAATTAATTACTATTTTTACTCATCCATTAATTTATATTGAATATAGTTATTATGACTTTTTTTTTCTTGCTTCTGTTTACATTTTTTAGGCTTGGGCATTTGAAGCCATTCCTCTCCTCCGAAAGCAATTCAAGGATTACCCATATAAGGTTTCTCATCCAAGAATCCTTAGGTGGTTGATATCTTTAACCCTCCAGATGATGCAACATGTATTCTTTCAACTAAAATAATTTTCCTTAAAGAAAGATATTGAAGCAGATGTGCCATCTATTGTAACAGATAGGTCGTCTATTGCAATAGATTACTTGCCAACCACAACTGGTGCAATAGATGGGTAATCTGTTGAGACAGACGATCCTTATCTTGCAATAGATTAAACCTCTATTGCTCAGGTTCTATAAACCTAACTTAACAGATTACCCATCTACTACAAATTATACAACAAAAGGGTAATCTTATGCAACATCTTTTCAATCTATTACGATATATAGATCAGCTGTTACGGAAGATAGATCATCTGTTGCATAAGTTGGTTATGTTAACATGTAACCCAAATGACTACAAATTATTATTATATAATTTAAATATCTACTGTCTTTTCTATAGGTTGTGCATCCTTGGATTGTACCTACTAAGCAGGAGTTGGGGATGACTTCTTTTATTACTTTAGGTCTTGTTGATGAAACAGCAGACCAAATGGTTGAGTTAATAAAGAAGGGATTGTTTGGAATAATAGTCATAAGAAGAGAAGTTAGGCAAGGTCAGCCTTATGTTGAAGCTCTTCATAACCAACCAACTACAACGGATCCGAGTGCTTCTTCTGGGGTGTTGCTGGTGGAGTTATTGATGATGGTGACAACCATACTGATGTTTTTGTTGCTTTCAGTCGTGATTATGAGCATGTTGGTTATCAAGAAAAAATACATACATTTGGAAACACCCCTTGCACAGGTCCCTCTCACCCTTACACCAATCCCTCCCACCCTTACAATGGTCTCTCTCACTTCTCTTCACTCTTATGTTCTCATTGCAAATGCAAAGTATGCAATAAAAAGAGGATAAACTCCTTGAAAAACTAGAGGATATTGCTAAAGATACTGAGGAGTTAAAATCCAAGAGGGGTGTCATACCATGCATGAAGGTGAGGGAGTCATACACTCCTACAGTGGTGGTTAGGAGGAAGAGAAGAAAAATTAGCCAAATACTCTCCATTATGAAAATAGAAAAAATTGCAACTCCTCCCGCTCCAAGAGTTATTAAAGTTCAGAAGCCACTGAAGAAGGTGTATATATACGTGGAACTTGGCTACGAAGAGAAGAAGTAACTGGAAAAAATTATGACTGACAAGACAAAACCTCTACAAGAATACACCATGCATTTATTTTCCGCCTAAGACTTCATGAGTATGACAGATATGCATGAGTGGTACGTGGACAATGTAAGTTTACTTTTGCTAACCTAGCCTTCCTATCTACTCCATAAAAAATGAAGCTACACAATAGATGTGTAATCTATTGCAACAACTGGGTATTCTGTTGAAACATAATACACATCTATTGCATAAGTTGTGTTAGCTGGGTAATCTGTGAACTGATTCAATGAACTCTCTACAACAAAATCTTTCCACTGTGCTTTTCTTCTTCACAATTACTAAGCTATTTAAAAATTGATACCATAGTATGTTGATGAAATTCTCTGCCTCATGTGGGGCAGACAATTAGTGTACCCGAATGCTTATGATGTTGCTGATAGGGAATGTTCAAATAGGCTATATCCACATGGCAAGAGATGGAGGAAAAGGCTATATCCATATGGCAAGAGATGGACCAAGGAAAAGAGAATCCTTGCAATCATGAATGTGCAAGTCAAATAATTTCTCGATTTTGAGATACTACTCGACGAGGGAAATATTAAGGTTTATGACTGCAACTTACATGTCTTCAAGGAGGCCATGCTTTCAACCCACATGCAGCCACTCTTGAAGTCGTTCCCCAAGTTATGGACGCAGAGTAAACTAACAGATCATTTGTAGATGGAAGTATTGATGAAGAAATCATGGGATTTTCAAGGCCAAAATATGTACATCCACCTACAAAAAAAATAAAATTGGTGCAGCGTGCAGGCCGTACTCACTTTTATACATCGAGTGTTTTCTTACCGACACAGAAATAGCCAGTATGTCCGATGCCGTTGTGGAAAAGATGCAAGATATCTGGGCTTATGGGGTACTAACTAAATGGTAGGATCCCGTATATAAAAAAGAATATGTACAAAGATAGAGACAAATATGATAACAATTTTTTATTTTAAGCCACTTCACTTTACATGTAGTGGCAATTTTTTATGTCTGACGAAAGTTGAATTTTTATAATGCAACAAATTGTCTATCTATTGTAATAGATATCATACTTGTTGTGATATATTGATTATCTGTTGCAATTGGTTGATCATCTATGGCATTATGCAGATATTTCTATCTATCTGTCATAACAGATATACAATTTGTTGCAATATATAATCTATCTGTTGCACCTGATAAGTAATCTATTGGAACAAATCAAAAAGTAGGAAGACCTATTATATAATTTCTAGTATATGACCTATATGTTGCAACATAAATCTGTTTGATAAGATATGTCACTGTTGTAGTAGATGTATTATTTGTTGTGATTTTTGAATCTAGTATTCTATTTCAATTAACAAGTTCAAAACTAAGGATTAAATTATATTCATATATATCATAAAATAAATTGAAGCCTTCGTAAATTACATACTCAACAAATAAGTGAAATGTAAAAAAATTATTATGGGTACAAATGATCTACTCTACAAATAAATTAACAAGTTAACCAAGAAGGATAGTTTATTACATTGACAAACTCAATCTATAAAGATCTACTCAATGGACAAGTTGTTATTCACCTGGTGTTACAGAATTCGGTTTTGGTCATCGTGGATCTTTAATGTACATACGATTTCTTAGCTTTTGATCCTCCATATTTCCATAAAAAGAAAAACATATCTTTTGTGGTGTAATTCAGCATCAAGTCCATCATTTAATACTTGCAATCCATCATTCAAATACTCGGCATAAGCGGCAACAAAAAGACCGCAATCCCTACCTTTTAAAAAATAGATAATCCATATCTTGCAGTTCATGTAAGCATTGTGAAATTTATGAAATAAAACTAAATCATGATACTTATACTTACGGCTACCAATGGTTTGTTTGAGCAATTCCTTTAACATACTATACATAAAATGGATTACCCATTTTATCCCTGTATGCTTCAATCATCGACCAATCAGTTCGAACCTTTTGGTCCAAAAATCACTCATATCAAGGTAAGTAGGAAATATTTTGGCCAGCGATGCCAGTCTAGAACGTCTCCTTTGCAACATCGAGTCATAAAATCAGATGTCCCTCTCTTTTAGAACGACGATAGCTAACATCCGATGAAATTCATCACCACAATTAACTGGGATGTACACTTCATTCACCAAATGCCAAGGTAAGCCAGCTGGAATGCTAAAACCTTGGATGATGCTGATTAAGCATTCCTCATTTTGATAAACTTTTGGTTGTTGTTGACAATACCTATCATAGGCATTATTGATGTAAACTTTGTACAAATAATTGTCTGTCGCATTTCTGTATTGTTCTTGTGTTTGCAACTTGACCTTCTTTCGGTGGTAGTAAAAAATGACATCGATGTGCTGCACATATTATGAAATATTTCAAATTTTGTGATGAAAAAAATTAATACACAGGTGCAATTAAATAAAGTATTAATTAATAGTAATATATATGGCATTTAAACCTCATTATTCCAGCAAGTTTGGGGCTATGACATCAAATAGAATCAATTCTTCATTCTGGGATGTGCAACAACAAAGTTGAACATATCAAAACTAAGACTTGATTTGTTCACTTTGTAGTGTTCGTCATTTTGTTTTCTACATGATGATTTATATGTGTTAATGTCATATTTTTACAATAAGAATTGTATAAATTAATATCTTTGAAATTGATTTATGTACCTGCCTGCATGATGCTTTAATAGCCATTGACAAACCATTCTGAATAATCATTGAGAAACTTTGTCAGTTTTTTTGGAGCCTCTTTTGAGATGTTGAACCCTCCAAATGGGTAATTCTTCCATTCTCCCAAACTAACAGACTCCATTTTTTTCTTATTTGGAAGTAGTTGATGGATTATCAACTGTGATATTATGCTGTTCAGCAATGGCTTCTACTGTGACATCCATCTGGAAAGCCAGAATTGTCAATGCTAATTATAGATATACAATAGATTGTCTATCTATTGCAACAGATGAGTCTTATGTTGCAATATATGGATCATCTATTAGGACAAATTTGAACAGGTAAAAAAGAGCGGTACAATAATTTCAAATAGATGACCCATCTATTGCAACATAAGACTTATCTGTTGGTAGAAATTAAGACAATACAAAAACCTGTTTGATTTTTTGAAACAGACGGGCATATGTTACAATAGATAACGCATCTGATACAATAGGTTTGACAACAGTTGTAATAGATGAAAATATCTATTTGATAATTTTTAGCAGATGTATCATCAGTTCAAACATATATGTGCCTATTTGTTTGTTGAAATAGATGATATACATTCACTTTCTTCAACTCATGTTGGTCTCCTGTTGCCCTTTTACATTGAACAGCGGTTCAAGATAAAGACAGAGGCATTGCAATTTTTCTTTTTTCGATGCTTGATGATGCCTTCGAAATATCTTTCCTTCTCCTCTTAGCCACCTTGATCTCTAGTGGAGTGTATGGATATGAAATCCTCTTTGATGGAATGACACCCCTCTTAGATGTCATTTTCTTTATAGAAGCAGTTAGTGATTTAATAACATTAATCACTTCATCATGTTTCACCTTGCAGTCTTGACATTTGCATGCAAAACATTCACTAGAAGTGGCAAAATCTAGAGAAAATCTGCATAACCAGTACGATCATAATTAAAATGGCTTGCAATTTCAAAAACTATAAGAGGAGCATCATTAGCCCTAACAGCAGCACCACTACTTCTACCACTACCACTACCATCATCAACAACAACAAGCCCACCCTCTAAAATTGTTTTTCTTGTGATAGTTATTGCTTCAAACAATTCCATTTTTATTCTACCAAATACCTTAGGGTTCGATAAAGTTTGCACAGACTGTAAAGTAAGAAAAATGGCATCTTTAACTCTCGGTTGGTCGGAACAAGCCACGAATGGACAATCTAAAATAAATCAGTATATATATTAGAATGAAGATGAAATTATTTAAAATAATCATTAATTAAAACAAAAAATTAATTAGAACTAGACTTACTGCTTCCTTCGAGGGATTGAAAAGCTCAAAAAATTTTGTAATTTTATTAGTTTTGGCCGACAACCATCTCAAGATTTTTGGATAGAAAACTTCTTCTTAGTAGTTCACTTGTTGTCTCAAATAAGGAGTGGCTTCAAATGCCCAAGCCTATAACATAATGCCAATAAATCAAAAGCATTATTGAATAAAAAATAAATTATATCATAATAAAAGAAATATTTACCATGAAATCCCATGGAAAGCCATATAAGTTGACTGTCTTAGGGTGTTAACAGAGCCAACAAATATTTTACAGTCATTTTGAAGATTTTGTAACCCCAAGGATAGCTGTTAAATGCCTCAAGATCTTTATAAAGATTTATTAAATCGAGGCTTATGTTGTTGTTAACATCTCTCGCCCAAAGAATATTATGTACAAAGCAAACCAAGAACAATGATTGCTTGTGCTTCTTTGAAAGTTCTTTACCTTTCAATGCTTCTATTAAATTTTTATTTTTGAAGCTTGGACCAACAATGAACACCAGGTCATCTCAATCACTCGACTTTCTTTTGCCTTTTTTAGGTGTGCGGGGTGATTTTTTTTTGGATTAGAGTAGGTATATCTTGAGAAGGAGAAGGAGGATAACATTTTAATCTATTAACTATGGCAAACTCCTTCCAAGAAAAATAAACATGCATGCCACAGTAATTTATCCACACCTCATCCATCTTATCTTTGTTTTCATACATAAACCTACGTTTGAGAAGATCATATACTGTTTTTATTTGGAAACAAGCATTGTTGTCCTCTGGCAATGAAGATATTGCCCAAAGTAGCTTTTCCTGAAATAAGAATCCAATTTTTATTCTCGAAGTATTTTTCTAAAGGCGTCGAAAGATTTTCCAATGGATGACTTAACCACAAAATTACCCATTAAATCTATGGCACCATTGCACTGCATTCTTACGGTATAACGATCATTGTTAAAGGTTTTGACCAACTCTTCCATGGAAGGGATATTAGCATTTGGATCATACCTTTTGAAATATTCCTCCTCCCCGTGATTATTATCTTTTGTTCCTGATTGAGATAACATTTGTAAAGCAAGCTTATAGAGTGGTGGATGTAGCCTAAATGCTTCACTTGTTCCTTTATTTGGACTTATTTGATTTCTTTTCTTTTGGGAGTTATATTATTTTAAATTAACAAGAACATAAAATAGATTATAATTGATTAATGCATTATTAAAAAAGGTGTAACACCCCAAAACCTGGTCTTAAGAAATCACACGGTGCTCAAGACTATGAGTAGCCTTAAGCTAACCCTGCCTGCATACTACCGAGCCTAAATCTCATAATAATGGAAATGTAGACGTATAATCATACTAAATACAGAAAAACTATCTGTAATATCTGAGAATAATATCTAAAACATCAATCCTAAAAAGCTTGATCAAAACTAATAGTCTGATAAGCCTCTACTACTAATACTAAAAAGTCACTGGTATAAACCCCCATCAAACTCAAACTATCAAAAAGAAATACTAAAATCTCATAAACTGATAAATTGTAAAAGCTGAGTAATAAGTCCCTAAACTATGAGGACTCACCAACTGTCGGATGTAGACGGAGATGCTCGAACTACTCACATTGCTGATACTGAGAACTTGAACCTACATTATGAGACAATATAGCTCATATATGTATATGTGGATCAGTGCTTTGAGGATGTACTGAGTATATGTGGGTGAATTCATAAGTAAAACATCATCTCATAATCATCATTTATAAAAATAATGCATGCTAAATGTAAATGACTCACAAAAATTGAAATATCTGGAATACTGCAATAATAAACCATGAGAAGCAAACCATACTTTATAAATTTAGTGAGTCATAACATTTAGTTCTAAAAGTCGTACTTGTATTATAACACCCCGTGTTTTGCCTAGATTAAAATTTGCTCCTAGAATGTTAAGAGTGTGCTTCAAAAGTGAATAACCTTTATTTCATATGGAATTTTCTAGATTTAGACCTTCCATTGTGTGGAAAATTGAATAAGCTTTCCATCGATATCAAATTCACCCAAATCCATCGGTGAAGAAGTTATAGCATTGTTAGTGATACAGTGTTCCACCTGGGCACTCACCGCGTCGCAGTGGATGCAAAAATGGCAATCGTCACATTCCAATGAACCTCCGCAATATAGGTGCATTGCGAAGAGGTCCAAATTCTCAATTATCAATTTCCAATGGCACAACGTGATATCATCGCATCGCGCTAGAGTGAAAATTTGCACTCGTCCTTTTCCAGTAGCCTAACGCAATTTTAACACGTCGTGGTGAAGGTGTAATTGTCGTACTCTTGATCCATAATTCTAATTCTTGTGTCATGAATTTAATACTAAGTATGTGAAGTCCTTATTAGGTGAATGATGTTCATAGAAGTCACTTAGAGCCAACTGGAGCTAAGAACATTAGATTTGCCAAAATTGTCCTTATTAGGTGAATGATGTTCATAAAAGTCACTTAGAGCCAAGTGTAGCTAAGAACATTAGATTCGACAAAAATTTGACATTCAATCCTACAAGAATCTAATCCTACAATTTAGCTATTGTAGACGTTTTAAGGTAGACGAGGTTAGACAGGCAGTCCGCAGAATGCGAAGGGGTAGGGCGACGGGGCCGGATGAGATATCGGTGGAGTTTTGGAAGTTCGTTGGAGAGGCTGGTGTAAGGTGGTTGACTGCATTGTTCAATGAAATTTTCAGGACGGCAAAGATGCCCGAGGCGTGGAGGTGGAGTACCATGATCCCCCTCTATAAGAATAAGGGGGACATTCAGTGTTGCATTAACTATAGGGGGATTAAGTTACTGAGTCACTCTATGAAGATCTGGGAGAGAGTGGTCGAGGTGAGGCTGAGACGGATAGTGTCTATTTCGGAAAACCAGTTCAGATTTATGCTCGGCCGCTCGACGACGGAGGCAATACACCTGGTACGGAGGTTGGTGGAGCAGTATAGGGAGAGGAAGAAGGATCTGCACATGGTGTTCATCGACCTGGAAAAGGCGTACGACAAAGTCCCCAGGGAAGTGCTTTGGAGATGCTTGGAGGTGAGTGGAGTACCGCAGGCTTATATCAGAGTAACTAAGGATATGTATGAGGGAGCGAAAACCCAGATGAGGATGGCGGGAGGAGACTCAGAGCATTTCACTGTCCTGACAGGATTGCATCAGGGATCTACTCTTAGTCCCTTTTTGTTTGCGTTAGTAATGGATGTGTTGACGCGGCGTATCCAAGGGGAGGTGCCGTGGTGTATGCTTTTTGCAGACGATGTAGTCCTGATAGATGAGACTCTAGGGGGTGTGAATGACAAACTAGAGTTGTGGAGGCAAACTCTGGAGTCTAAAGGGTTCAGGGTGAGCAGAACCAAGACAGAGTATGTGGATGTAAGTTTAATGACGTGAGGCGGGAGAATGAGGTAGTAGTGAGGCTAGAAGCACAGGAGGTAGGGAAGAGGGATAAGTTCAAGTATCTCGGGTCCGTGATCCAGAGTAACGGTGAGATTGACGAGGATGTCTCGCACCGTATTGGGGCGGGATGGATGAAGTGGAAACTCGCATCGGGGGTGCTGTGTGATAAGAAGGTGCCGCCCAAGCTTAAAGGCAAATTCTATAGGGTGGTAGTCCGTCCGGCCTTGCTGTATGGAGCGGAGTGTTGGCCAGTTAAGAACTCCCACATCCAAAGAATGAAGGTGGCAGAAATGCGGATGTTGCGCTGGATGTGTGGACTGACCCGAGGGGATAGAGTTCGGAATGAGACTATCCGGGAGAACGTTGGTGTGACTTCAGTGGAGTGTAAGATGCGGGAAGCACGATTGAGATGGTTCGGACACGTGAAGAGGAGGGGCATGGATGCCCCGGTCCGTAGGTGTGAGAGGCTAGCGTTGGATGGTTTTAGACGGGGTAGGGGTAGACCGAAGAAGTACTGGGGTGAGGTGATTAGGCGGGACATGGAACAGTTACAGCTCACCGAGGACATGACCCTAGATAGGAAGGTCTGGAAGATGCGAATTACGGCAGAGGATTAGGGCCAGTTCGGGTCGCTAGTGTAGGGAATTAATTGGTGGGGGTGTATTCCTGTTATGATTCCGTATTCAATGTTCCGTGTTTCGTGTTCCATGTTTATTACGAATATGTGTGCTTTCCTCTGCTTTATATTCCTGCATTCCTGCTTTACTCTGTTTTATATTCCTTATGGGTGCCGTATCTATGTTATGTCATCTGCTTCTGTGCTGTACTATGTGTTTGTGTGATATCTCGTGACTTGAGCCGGGGGTCTTTCGGAAACAGCCTTTCTACTTCATCAGAGGTAGAGGTATGGACTGCGTACATCTTACCCCCCCCCAGACCCCACTAAGTGGGAATACACTGGGTTTGTTGTTGTTGTTGTTGTTGTAGAATTTTCCATCCCAAAAGCCACCAAATTGGATATAATTGAATTATCTTTCCGAAGATACCTAATTTCGCAAAAATCTGATACCCGAGCAAAAAGTTATGGACGTTTTAGTGTGAGGCAGCGAGCTACTACGATGGTAGTGCATTGTGCTAAAGGGAAAATGGGGAAGCGGGTTACGAATTTCTTCTTTAAAGTAATAAGGGGAATTGGGTATTTTACCACCTCAAACCAGGTCATAAAAACTCGATCCAAGGCTTCAAATTGGGCATTATTTGCCCCCATTCTCCAATTTTTCCCTCAAGAATAACCCTAATCAATTCCCTCAAGAATCATCAATTCCATCTTCTTTTCTTCAACAAAAAGATCAAAAATTTAGGGTTTCTAATCCAAGAACTTCAAGAATGATATCAAGATCATGTCCAAAGTATTCAAAGTTCAAGCTTTTACATTCAATTCATCAAATCTAAACTATTAAGGTATGTGGGGTTTGAACAAGAACAAATCTTTCGTTCTTGTGCCCAAAACTTGTTTTAAATTATAAATTACTGAATTCTATGTGATTCCTCATGAAATTGGAGTTAGGGTTTATACCCAAATCATATTGTTTGAAGCTTGTGAGATTTCAAGTGATTGAATGTTGAATTACCTGATAAATTTCATATACATATGCATGCAATGCGAATTTTCAGAATTTCCCAATTGAGTTTAAGCAAGATATTGAGATTCTTGATTTTATTATTTTGATATTGTTAAAGTATGATTCAAGAAGAATATTGAGCCTGATGTTTTGCTATTATTTTAAATCTTTATACATGAGTGTAAAATTGGGATTTATACCCATTATCACTATTTGCAAGATTATGATTTTTGAGAGATTTTGAAGATAAGTTTCATGTCTATTCTCTTATTTTCATGCCTATTGTGGAAATTTTCAGATTTTGAGTTACATTATTATTGAGTGCATTAACAAGCATAAATGCAATGATTTTACATGAGTTTGAGACATGGGTTATTAGGCCCTAATTTACAACAACAACAACAACAAACCCAGTTTATTCCCACATAGTGAGGTCTGGGGAGGGTAAGATGTACGCAATCCATACCACTACCTCCGGAGAAGTAGCAAGGCCGTTTCCAATAGACCCCCCGCTCAAGACAGGGAATAGTAATCAACTCCAAAAAAAATATGACAATACATAAATACGCTAATTACAAAATAATAGTGAACAGAGGAATAGCAAACAAAAAGAGTAAGCAATTGTAATACAACATACAACAAGGTGGCAAACCAGGCTTAATACACCCACCAAGTAAATCCCAACCATACCTACACAACTTGGTGTTGGCCTTATAACCTAATACGTGTCCTCCAGATCTTCCTTTCTAGGGTCATGTCCTTAGTAAGCTATAACTTCTCCATGTCCCGCCTAATCACCTCTCTCAAGTATTTCTTTGGCCCACTTCTACCTCTCCTAAAGCCATCCAAAGCAAGCCTCTAACACTTACTAACCGGTGCATCTGTGCCCTTCCTCATCACATGGCCAAACCATCTCAATCTTCCTTCCCGTATCTTATGCTCCACTATAGCCACTCCTACCTTCTCTCGAATAATCTCATTCCAAACTCTATCACCCCTAGTAACTCCACACATCCAACGCAACATTCTCATTTCCGCCACCTTTACTTTTTGGATGTGAGAGTTCTTTACTAGCCAACACTCCGCGCCATACAGCATGGTCGAATGGACTGCCACCCTGTAGAATTGGCCTTTAAGCTTTAGAGGCACCTTCTCATCACACAACACCCCCGAGGCGAGCTTCAACTTCATCCATCTCGCCCTAATACGATGAGAGACAACCTCATCAATCTCGCCATTCCCCTAAATCATAGACCCAAGATATTTAAAACTATCACTCTTACAAACCGCCTAAGAATCCAACCTTACTACCACCTCATCCTCGATCCATTAAACTTACATTCCAAATATTCATTTTTGCTCCTACTCAACCTGAACCCTTTAGACTCAAGGGTATGTCTCCACTCCTCTAATTTATCATTCACACATACCTCGAGTCTCATCAATCAAAACCACATCATCTGCATGAGCATACGCCAAG